>NW_015387150.1:360479-406201 GCF_001527695.2 Protobothrops mucrosquamatus
ATCATATCTCTGTCGTTTGCTTAGAAGGCACTGCACCTATTTTTAGGATATATCCACAATATTAAAAAAAAATCAAGGAACTGAATGGATTCCTACTATACAAATGAACTTTATCTCACAATATTTGTGAATAAAATCAATCTTGCCCTCCAGATGTTTCAGACAATTTCTACCATCATCAATAATGATATCCATAAAAAACCATCAACTCTGTGTCAACTTTTAGCAACCACATAGACTTTCTTCAGGATGCTTTCATTACTTGATATTATCTATCCATTCTATTTCCTTGGTTAAATATAGGAGTTATTTATAATTTTATTTCCTTGCACAATATGAAATGATACTTTACCATTATCATTAAAGTGATTGTCTGCCTCCAGCATTTTTCTAATTTGCTGCTGTCTGATATAGGTACTAGTTGCTTTTTCCGGGGATTTCAAATGACTTTCATGCCTGGGAGTATATAGTTTTGGCTTACTTACACTCTTGATGTTCTTTGCTTATTCCTCCCAGGAATACTCACTATCTCTCCCCCCCATCATAATAAATCTTGCATACTCATAATAAACTTTTCTCCACAATTAAATTCATTTTGATAGTAATAGATAATAAATAAAAGATTTATTAAAAAACAAAGTTTCCTTTCATTTAAGCAACAAACCTTGGCAACTTCATATTTTTAAGCTTTCCTGTTTACTATACAGCTGTGGAATTTCCCATGCAAAAGTAATAACATCTGTTCTTGCTTGTTTTGGTGTGTGTGTGATCAACTAGGGTTGCCTATGTTTTGCCACCTTGTCAGATCCTCAATAGAAAATATAATATATTAGTACAATCTGCATACTGAAATACACTTATATTTTCTTCAACCAACACACCTTTTACATCACAAAAAGCATTCTTTGCACGTTTATCCACAAATACAGGATGCAGGCAATAAAACACTGCCCATTTCTTGCTCCCTGTTGAACTACTTGCTAAGATTTTTACTTAATTTTTTCAAAATTTATTAGATGTTCTGTTTACTTCTATCCTCTACTGTTTGTACTGCACTTACTGTAGCAACTCCATGTTTTGCAAAGAATTTTATAATTCAGGTTATTTAGCTTTCTGTAAAACAACATACCAAAATATTATTTACCTTTGTATACTTCTCAATGAATCTCAAAAACAAAACAATCCACCTCCACTTTACCCCACAATAGTTTGCAGAAAGTTCAACTATATTACAACTGATTAGGAAAAAAAGGCACTTTAGTTTTCCAGTGCTATTGACACCATGACAATCCAGTCATCTGGTTCTATTTTCACTCTAATGCTGAACCCTCATATGAATAGGTCCCTAAGGTCAACAGGCCAAAGAATGCAAGAAACACTCAGGTAAATAACTTGTGACAATTAGCTTTAAATGTTGGGAAAAGTTCTTGGTTGAATGTTAAACTATTAATAAAAATGAGTTCTTCAAATATTATTCAATATATCTGAAGCTAAATTCTTGGGAACTGATTTTGCATGATGGATAAAAACACATGTGGAAGAAAACACACACAGAGAGACACACATATAGATTCAAAACAATGTAATACATCAAAATATGTGACTGGTGAATGTGTTAAAACAAATAGCTATAGCATTTGAAGTCAGAGTTATACTTTATATTAAAACCATTTTCAACTTATTACTGGCTAAATTTCTTCCAGCATATATGGTCTTCAGGCCAATATATATCAATACTGAGACAGAACTTTGCTTTACTAATGAACATGTTATTTAAAAAAAAACTGAAGAGTAAACTCTTGTATCATAGCCAGTAAAATGAATTCCACTATTCTGTTCCATTTAGCACTTTCTGCTTTGTGAATTGAAGTTGATAAAATACAAGTATTACCTTTGTCCAGAATTCTCTTGTATTTGCCCATAGCTGACAGTTAACAATACCTTGGAAAGTTTCCTGCTTAGTCATCTGTGCCTTTGCTTGAATAACCTACAATGTATGCTGGTATTTTTGCAAGTGTAAGTCACACAGAGGGTATATCTGAAGGAGCATTGAGACTTGAAATTCTAAACCACACAAATGCGTTGTGAGAATTCTAGCCTCCAAATCTGAGCTTTGCCAGAAATGAATCAAGCCCTATATTTAAAATAAGTCTTTCAGGTCACATTATTTTGCTCACAAGAGCACTACTTTATCCATCTCATTTGCTTCAATGGAAATGTAACAACAACTCTTGACAATAATAGGAGAGGGGGTCTTTCTGTCATAAAATGACTCATGATGAAACTACACACAACCCTCTGTTCTTTCAAGGCTGGGAATTGGAAGACTTTTGCTCACCTCCCTCATTATCCTTGTTATCAGCACAGGAGGTTTCCATAGCAACATTGCATCCAGGCCCTCTCCAGCCGGTCTGGCAGACACACTGCCAGCTGTTCTGACCGAGTGTGCATCTCCCATTGCCATTGCACAAATCAGGGCAGCCATCTGGTTGAAGAAAGGAAGAAGATAAGTTCAAGTAATACTGATTTGCATGAAGATTCTATGCTGTAGGCACATTAGACAACATTACTGTACACCCAAAAAGAAAGCTAAAGACTATATCAGGTGGCGTTGTTGCTCTAAAGGACTTCATTTATTTGAAGTTGACTAAGTAGAAGGCAGAAGAGAGTGTGTGAAAATTATATGTAGTCTTCCTTGCCAACTGTGACCCATTGGGACATATTTATTTACTTAAACAGAGAAACAAAATAACCATAAACAAAATAATAGTGGGAATGGGTATGATTTCCTGCTAGCTAGATCATTGCTCACTGCTCTCTGGTGGCTGATGGCAAAACCTGGCCTTCAAAGGTCAGGGTGGGACTGGTCTAACTGATTTCCAGAGACCAGAGAGGCCAGTCTGCCCAGCCTTCAGAGAGATAAGGTCACCCTGATCTACTGAACCCCCAGGGGGTGATGTGGCAGCATTAAAGTGGCCACAAATTTGTGAAATCCCACAGGAGTCATGGGTCATGGGTCTCAGATTTGGGACACATTCTGTAACTTAGCTTATTCTGTAACAGAGCTGTGGTGGCACAATAGTTAGAGTGCATTACTGCTCACTCCAGGAGTTCAATCTGGACGGCTCACAGTTGACTCAGTCTTCCATCCTTCCGAGGTCGGGAAAATGTGGACCCAGATTGTTGGGGGCAATACTCTGTAACCCGCTTAGAGAGGGCTGTAAAGCACTACGAAGTGGTATATAAATCTAAGTTGTATTGCTATTGCTAAATGCTATTTGAGATACCTTGGTTCAAAAAATGTTGCCCTATGATGCCTCATTCCATCCAATTAAAGGTTAGAGACAAAGAGGCATGAGAGCTTTAGTAGTATATAGATTTTTAAAGGCTTTCAATATGAGATTATGGTTTCTTCTAATAGTTATACTTTGTTTCCATTATCTTTAAATAACTATTTAACATAACATCTTGCTATTTTTTATAAATATGATGGAACGTCCTGATGGATGAAGCCACTTTATGGTTTTGAGCAACTACTGTATGTCACTGCATAAATTAATAGTGAATAGGGGTAATTTAAATTAAAAAAGTACTACAATGCATGACCATTTTTGTTATTTTAGATAACTATACACATTTACAAAAATAAACTCCTTGCAATATAAACAGACCTGAGCATAAATTTATATTTTCTAAAGGATATGGTAGAAAACACGAAAGAAGCCCTGTCTTTCACTTTCTCAAATGCAGATTTCCTTATCGAGGTAATGGTTATTGATCATTATCAATTAAATTTACATATGCTTAATTTTCAGAGTATATGTTATAAAGCACTACCAACAGCAAAAGATAGCTTTCTGTGATGATTCAGAAATAATCATGTTCATATCAAAATAAGGAAGGATAAAACAGTCCATTTGCTCAAGTGTCATTCATAGATTAAAAGTAAAATTTCCCACCTAATCTTTATGCTCATTGCATTATTTTCTGGGTAGTAATCTATATGATCAAAAGTTGTTCCTGTTGTAGTAGCTATCTGGATTTCTGCAGCTCACATACGGTTAACATTTCACCACAATGCCTACAAGTAGTCCTCAACTTACAACAGTTCATTTAGTGATCATTCGAAGTTACCACGGCACTGAAAGAAGTGAGTTATAACCATTTTTTACACTTACAACCACTGCAGCATCCCCATCCTCACGTGATCAAAATTCAGATGCTTGGCAATGGAATAATAATAATAATAATAATAATAATAATAATAATAATAATAATAATAATAATAATAATAATAATAATAATAATAATAATAATAATAATAAAGTTGGAAGGGACCTTGGAGGTCATCTAGTCCAACCCCCTGATCAAGCAGGAAACCCTATACCATTTCAGACAAATGGCTGTCCAGTCTCTTCTTAAAAACTTCCAGTGTTGGAGCATTCACCGCTTCTGGAGGCAGGTTGTTCCACTGGTTAATTGTTCTAACTGTCAGGAAGTTTCTCCTTAGTTCTAGATTGCTTCTCTCCTTGATTAGTTTCCATCTGTTGCTTCTTGTCCTGCCTTCCGGCGCTTTGGAGAATAGCTTGACTCCCTCTTCTTTGTGGGAGCCCCTGAGATATTAGAACACTGCTATCATGTCCCCTCTCATCCTTCTCTTCATTAAACTAGACATACCCAATTCCAGCAACCGTTCCTTATATGTTTTAGCCTCCAGACCTCTAATCATCTTTGTTGCTCTTCTCTGTACTCTTTCTAGAGTCTCAACATCTTTTTTACACTGTGGCGACCAAAACTGGATGCAGTATTCCAAGTGTGACCTTACCAAGGCATTGTAAAGTGATATTAATACTTCACGTGATCTTGATTCTATCCCTCTGTTAATGCAGCCTAATACTGTGTTGGCTTTTTTGGCAGCTGCAGCACACTGCTGGCTCATATCTAAGTGAAAGTGATATATTTGTGACCGTTGCAGTTTCCTGAGGTCATGTGATCACCTTTTGTGACCTTCTGACAAGCAAACTCAATTGGGAAGCCAGATTCATTTAACCCTGTTACTAAATAACTTCAGTGAATCACTTAACAATGTGGCAAGAAAGGTCATAAAATGGGGCAAAATTCACTTAACAAATGTCTCACTTAGCAACAGAAATTTTGGGCTGAACTGTGGTGGTATGTTGAGGACCACCTATATTTTTCCTCTCACTAATCTGTAAAAGAAGTAGTGCTGGCTTAACATAGTCAATGAATTTTTTTTAAAAATAAATAAAACGATCAATGCCATTCTGACTATACATTTAATCCGAATATTCATGGATAAAGCAGCAATGGCAATCAGAATCCTGAAGGTAAATAAAAGAAGTAATCATCTTATTCATTAAAAGAAATAGGGAAGGAGAGAAATAAGAAATGGGAGCAGTCACACAATTAAAGTGTTCAAAGTCTATCTTAGTCTGACAGAGTTTTTGTTTTTAAGCCACCCCTCCCATTGCCTTCTGCTTTCCAACGTGTATTACTTCCCAATCTATTCCTCCATGAGAAGACACTTCTTTCTGGACAGAATGCTTCATTTCAGAGCTATTGCTAGACTATTTGCTTTGCTTCCTAATCATCAGCTCCAAGGACACTCAACAAGTGCAGAATGTGGAACAAGTGCTGTAATAATTAAGAGATGGGAACCTTCCACCCACTCTGCATGAACCTGGAAATTAAAAAAAAAACAATAACAACACAGGAAAGTTTCAGAATGAAGCTGCTATGATTTAGTGCTGATGACTGAGAAAATGTGTCTGTGTCTCTCACCCCTCTGTACAGAGATAGTTAAAACCCTGAAAAAAATTAAAGGCGTCTCCCCCGCCCCCATATCCAGGATATCCATATCCATATTCTCAAGAATAAAACTTAAAAGCTGATGCCCATTGGAAAAAAACAGCCAAATATAGAGAATCATCCTAAACAGATAGCCAGTTGCTAATAAGAGATGACCAATTTATTATCTAAGACCACCTCTTACTTCAAAGTGTGCACCATCAAGTGCACATATAGCCTAACAACTACGTTTCCCAAACTTGTGCAAGTGAAATGGTTTTACAGTGATTTTGTTATAGCACTATTCAACACAAGGACTCCTAGCCAGGCCTTTTATCCAGGAAATCAGGTTGAGGACAAGGATTGGGATTGAGTTTTCCCCATTTTTGTGAAAATTAAAAAAAAAAAAATTCTTAGGCCTTATAATTCATATTTCTATGATCATTTATATGTTGAAAATAATATTTTGGTGTAATTGATTGATGGGGACATTTTGTACTTGTTCTCGTTGTGCATATTTTGTTTCTAATGAAGCTCTTCACAAACAATACAATTTGTGCAGCTATGAGATCTGTGACTCTTTGGTCTTCCCGTGAAAGGCATAATAAAAGGATGGAATACCATCTCAGGATCCCTGCTTGGCTGCCAGCATATTACTTTCCCATATGTGCCATTTGCTAATGCTTTCTGCTACATCTTAACAAGGCAATGAACCTCAAACCCATTTATTAGTTAGGGACATTGACATTAAAAAGAAACCCATTCCCTTATGATGAGAATGTTGATTCTATTCAGCAAAGGTCACTTTGTGAATGTGTACGTAAATGTCCATCAAAAGTCATAAATTGTTATGGATCTCTTTGACAGCAGAAATGCTTCTTGATTGGAAACTTATTCAGCAGGATCACATTAAATCTGCTAATGGTTGGCGATCTGACTGTCTACTGACTGTTTACTATCCCTGCATTAGCAGTCATACCAGTCTGAAATCAGACTTCTGTAAGGGAACTTTATTTGTCTCTCAATGCAAAGTGAGGCTAATAACTGAGAGAGGAATTGAAAGAGAGGCTATGGGTGTTTTTATAGATCACCTTAGAGGTCAAAGAAGATGCTGTTTAAAAATGCTTTGTTGGAAGCATTGCCCTCAATATTTGTGAACCTAGACTAGAGCCACATCTTCCTGTGAAATGGCCTCAGGCCTTTGGAACATTTTGCCACTCTCAGGTGAGATTGGCTACCACCCTCCTGACATTCTGTAAGAGCCTGAAGTACTGGTACTGCCAGTTGGCTTGGGGTCCCAATGAAGGAAATATCATACTGAACGTGGATGATTGACTAATAGCAGTTCCTCCCCCCTGTATATTCTTTTCCTTTCCTCCCCATTTAGTTATAACTTGTATTTTATTGCAATTATAATGTGATTTTATACATCTCTCTCTCTCTCTCTCTCTCTCTCTCTCTCTCTCTCTCTCTCTCATTTCATTTAAATATTTCAAGCTGCCCAGAGTCACCTTGCAGCGAGATGTGCAGCAAATAAATAAAATAAATAAATAAATAATAACAAAAAGAATCAAGTGCCGTTGATAGTATTTTCCTTCTGGAAGGTAACAATAAATAACAGTTACAGAGATAGCCTGTAAGTTTTAAATTGTAAATCCACCATTCAACAATTCTGGAGGAGTTCAGGAACATGAAGATTCTCTGGTCTGCTATTGCCCATCTTTTTACTGGGAATATAATCCCATATCGTCCCCATATCCCATGACCTAATATACTTTCTATGAAATTATTTTTGAAGAAAACCCTAAGATAATCACATGTCAATACTATAGTTTGGGTCTTGTATGTATTTGCTCATTTAGACTTTCAGTACTTATTTGATAGTTCACAACTTCTTTCACTTGTTTTCTCTGTATAAAATAGGGACATTTAATATCATCTTCAGATATATTTATTGGCTTGACTGGATGTAGATGCCAGCTTAAGGCAGATAAGTAGCAGAAAGTTGATTAAAGTTGATTAGTGATGATCATAGCAGCAGGTACTAGTGGAGGTTTTATTGATATCAACCCTAGATATCAATAAAACATTTTTGAAGCAAGGCAAAAAAATTTGAAGAGCTAATGTTGGTATTGTATCAGTACTGTCCCTCTGTCATTGATGTAATAAAATGAATCTGTCATTAATGGAATAAAAAAGAGCGGATAATGTCAGGGTGAAGAATCAGACCCACACATTAAGTTTCAGTTAAGCTGATTTATTGCTTATGCCTAGTTGAATCTAGTCAGCACTAAATTGGTGCTAGATAAGAGTTAATGACATTTAAAAGTGGGGGGGAGCAGGGGGGCTGGACATGGATTACTCGTTTGAACGTAATGATTCCAGACTGTTTCCTCTCTTGACTCTGTTCCTAAGCTTTGCCTTTTCTTCTCCCGTAGACTTCATAAACAATCCAAAATCAATTCCAGAAGCATGTGTTTGTGTCAAACTCTTTTTCTTATTCTGCTGTTTTCCATGTTGAGAAAGGATTTAAGACTTAAGGGGATGACTTATAGTATAGAGAAGGCCAGAGAGGGCCAGGACAGCCAAACTGCAGGGAGACCCCAAAACATTAAGATGGTGGTGATAGTTATGTGATAGAAGCCTTGTCCCTTTTGTATGTGACAACACTGCATATACAAAAGGGTATCACTTTGGTCATGACTATTATCTTTATTTTATTTTCACTCCCCCCCTCATCAAATGGATATTCCTTATAGGCATTAATAATAATTTTTGCCTGCTTCTGCTGTAGCTTCCTAGTAAGCAATCAGTTAATATGATAAAAATTATGCTATTCCAAAGAGGTTTGGTATACTGAAAAAGCAGCAGTAGCAGTACAGAAATCAGTCAGAAACTGAGGAAGCAAACTGCTTTGTTTAATCTTTTCCAAAGAATGTATGACAACAGCAAGCTAACTGAATTAACAGAAACATATAATTAATATTTCATCCAACTGCAGTCGGTATTCTTTGCAGTGTTCATAATCTCTGTTTTTAAGTCTACTCTCATATCTTCCATTTTTTCCATGATTGTTTATTGTAATTGTTTTCACATTGGAATATATCAATTTAAAATATGGTCTCTTTTGGTCTCATCTAATGGATCATCTTATAACTTGCAGTTGTGGGGTGAGAAAAAGAATTGAAATGTGATACTACAGACTTGTTACATAAATCCTGAATGTTCAAAGTTGACTACTTACACCAAACATTCTCTTGCTCGGCTTTTCTATGAATCACCGGAATTTACAGATGCAGCAGTTAAAACCTGCAACTTACTCTTAGGTAACAAATGGTGTTACTAATCCAAATCCAAATCTAACCACTGCCTGAACTGAACAGAATCTGTTTTGTAAGCGCTTTCCATTCCGGACCTCATCTTCACTAACATTTTTCTTTTTATAGAGAAACACTTGTCTTACCACAATACTGCTGATACTGTTGACGTCAGATCCATTCTCCCTCTCCTCCTTTTTCACATGGGAACCATTGGGCAAAGTGGTTCAATAATTATTATAAAATTTATAGTACAGGAAACTAACTGTCACTGTAATATTTAGTGCAGATAAATGATAATCCAATGCTTGGTTCTTTCAAAGAACTCTTAAACCTTCCTGCTGAAGACAAAAGAAAAGCTGAGAAGTGGGAGAGATTGAGAATTGGAAACATCAAGCATTGGAAGTTGCCTTTCCAAAACTACCTGCTTCCCTCTCCCTCTCCCTCTCCCTCTCTATATATGCAGTGCTTTTTTTCTAAAAAAAAAAAAAAAAAAAAAAAGGTGCCGGAACTCACACACGTCATACAACCCACCTTGCCTACCCTACAAGGTTCCATCCAAAAAAGGTGCCGGAACTCCGTTCTGGGCATTCTATGAGAAAAAAAGCCCTGTATATATGTATTTGTATATGTTTTTGTTTGTGTCTAGGGGTGTGTTTCGTGTATTGATTTGTGTGTGTTTGTGTGTGTGTGTGTGTGTGCGCTAAATGACAAAAAATGGTCTAGGAGAAACCAAGCATCCCTCGGCTATCCTTTCTTAGATTAATTTGTGGCCTGTAGGCTTAGAAATTAAGAAAAATATCACAAATTTCAGAGCAGAGAGCAAGGGGTCATTGTTCCCATTCCATTGCTTTAATTCTAACATCCCAACTCTGGCTATTTTCTGCTACGAACATATGTATTTAAAATGTTTGGTATTGTTTCCTCTATGGGGGATATACATTCCTCATATACTCTCTCTTCACCTTCAGTTCTTCTACCACAATTTGGTTACTTTTTATTCTTTGTTTGCTTTCTGTTTCCTGAAATAAATCTTTTTAACTTTTACAGGATTCTGGACTATCTAGAATATCAAGCCAGTCACTTTCTGTACTTGGTTAATCCTTTTATACATTCCTCAGTTTTGTAGTTTTTAATATGTTTGAAGGATTATAAAGAGATTTGTCTCTTGTGCTTTTCCTGTATGCCTCTCTTCTACCAGTCCCCTAATCTTTGAAAAAATTCCCTTCCTATAGTGAAATGTGACTGTATTCCCATTTGCAAGTCTATTAAACTTACCAGCATTATGGTTACTATTTCCTAACAGTTCTACTTACATTTTGTACCAAACGTTTTCAAGTTTTTGTCGTCTACTCTATTTTCTACCACATCAATTACTCACACTTTCTTCTTTTCTACCACAGTTACTGTAAATCTGGTATGCTTTGCAGTTACGCAGTCCATCAATGTCGCTGTACGGATGAAGGGCATGATTGATTGTCATTATTTTTCTGGTCTACCTATCCAGGGTTCTAGTTCTGTTTGAGCCCAGTCCACTATTCCAGGTATGTATCTAATGACTGGAATTGCCTTGATGGCTTTTCCTCCATTTCATTTGGACTTTAAGATCTTCTTCAGTATCATAATGTATCCATTACTAACCTTCTTCTTGAGATCAGTGTGCTTGAAGGATGTTCAAGTGTTTGCAGTGATCTTCTTCATTTAGATTCTTGATATTATATCCACAGAGCATCTTGATTCCTTCAGGCTGTACTACTTTTCCCTATCTAATGGTGAGCATGACACATTTGTCCAGTCCAAAATCCATTGCAATATCTTGGCTTTACATACAAACAATACTGAGCAGTGATTCTTTTTCAGATGGTGTTTTTCCATACAGCTTCAAACCATTCATGTAAAGGGGGTAGGTAAGATAACACGGCAAATGTTTTTGATGTTTGATAGCCATGGCATGATTTGTTGACAGAGATATCAGTACAATGACAAACAGTAGTGGTGATACTGAGTCTCCTTGAACAATTCCTCTCTGGATGATAACCTCTCCCAGCTATCACAACAATCTGAAAACTGTGACTTCAAAGCTTCTGATGTTTGTACTAACTCTTGTTATCTTTAGGTACTTAATTATCTATTTCTTCTTTGTCAGGTAAAACTGACAAAGAACTTGACTGGTTCATTGCAGTCTCTCCATTGATGGATTGGTAAAATGTTTCTGATTCAATTGAAACTGAAGATTCTGCCTATAGTTGAAATTTGAGCGTTGTATCTGCTGATCTTGGCTTGGTTATTTGCTACTGTATTGATTTTCTTAACTTGCTGTTTGCTACTATATTATTTTTAGTGCTTCATTGATCTTCCTTGTTTCTAGGTGATGTTTGTTGATCAGGTATTGTTTGGTCTTCTTGTTCTTCAGCCTTTCTTCTTCATATTCTTTTAGTCTGTTCTAGTTTATTTGCATCCAACTTGAGTGTGTTGATATTGTTTTGCAACCTAATCACTCATTTTGGTGGTGCATTGTTTCACTTTTTTTTTGGTTTATTGATTTTGCTTCCCAGGTATTAGTTATAACTGCAGGTATGCCATATATACATCAAATACTCAGAACTTATAGAAATCACTAAATAACATAGATAAATACTGAATTAATCTATAGTACTCAAGATTTCAAATGAGCAATAAAGAAAATCAAAATTGGAAAGGTGCTAGGAAGAGATGGTTTGATGGCCCAATGTTACAAAAAGTTAAAGAAGGAACAAGAATAATCATTATTGGACATGATTAATTAAATTCAAATAAGAAAAACAATATCAAAGACCTGAGAAGAATCACATGTAACTTTTACAAAGGAACAGGATGACCTGAAGAATGCTTAGTCATGTGCCAATTATTTTATTTTGATTGCAAGATATTTACCCCTATATTAGCTAAGGTAACATACTGCATACCTGAAATATATACACACAGATCAGACAGGTTAATAGATGATAGAAAGATAAAGATAGATAGATAGATAGATAGATAGATAGATAGATAGATAGATAGATAGATAGATAGATAGGTAGATAGATAGAGCATAGATACATAGATAGATACATAGATAGATGATAGACAGACAGACAACAGCATATTTACTATACACTTACTAGTACCGTATATATCAACATTAAGAAAAAGAAGGTAGCAATAATATTTTTAGATACTGAAAAGGTTTTGAAATGGATATTTATCGTGGAGGTTCTAGATAAAATAATCTCTTGAGAAAAGTTTACAACTGCAAATAGCAAAGATTGCAACAAATAGAACACTTTCTGCAACCTTTTTAATATGTAAGGCACAAGGATAGGGGCTTCACTCTCTCTTTAGTATGTGAACTTTGGAAGTCATAGCAAACAGGATCCAAAAAGAGAACAAATAATTGGTATAAATTTCAAGGAGCGCAATGCAAGATGACATGCTGTGCAGATGACAGAGCACTAATAACAGTTACAGAACCAGAAATCTCAATGCGGTACTGATGCAAATAAAGACTTTCTGGATATAAAATTAATGAAAAAAAACCCCTAAGATAGTAACAAAGCATTTGTTCTCTGAAAAAGACAACATTGTAAAAAAAAAAAAAAGCAAACTGGCTGTGAGATAACAAAAGATGTAGTGAAATAACTAGGACTCTACTTGACTGGATATAAGAAAAATATATTTTAAAATAATTACACCAAATTATGGAGAGACCTTAAATGATCTTGAAAATGGAAAAGGTGGAAAAGTTTTAAATTTTCTTGGCTAGAGTCCCATCATAATAATAACACTGATACACAACCCAAGATAAATTTTCTATTCCAAAACACACCAACTCAAATTTCAGACAGAAATCTGAGGACTGGCAATGTACAATTTGTAGTCTGGAATAGGAGAAAAAAAAAGATGATTTTTTAAAAAATGGCAAAACTAAACAAAAAAGAGGTGAACTAGCATTTCCTAATCTAGTTAAAGAGCAAATGTCTATTATGGGTAACAAAATGGATAAAATTTCTGAATAGCAGAATATCAATTTATAGAAGGAACAGGTTTAGCTAATGGATCTCTTAGGTATTTATGGTGGAAAGTAACAAAATTGTTAAAAAAAATCTGCAGAGACACTTATAAACAAAGTTTATTTAAAAATTAGGGATCTATGTAAAAGCAAGGATAAATTTTGTAAGCTTACTATTACCTTTATAGTTCAATATTATTATTTTAAGTAAATTTATAGTAAAAAGATTTAATTACATATACCAATATAATATATCTGGATTCAGGAAACATACTAACGACACAATAAGAAATGTCTAATAAAGGAAGGAACATTGAAGCTAATGTAGCTTCAAAACTTAGAAAAATAGAAACCAATCTTAAAAAAAGGAGAGACTTTGAGAAAAGTAACAGAATTTGAAAGACTTGCACAAAATCAGGACATTTTTACAAACAATCACTGTGATATGATATGGAAATAGAACAATTGAAAATTTATGTCATAAAATGGGTGCAAAACTTCAAAGAAGCAATCATAAAGTATCAAAGGGAAGAATTATGGGGAAAAATCAATTTCCTCCAAGTTATAACTTAAGAGAAAATTGGTATAAAAGTGCTTTTACAGATGGTATATAACCCTGTTTACTGGAGAAAGCAATTATTTTTGGAAGAGTTAGTGATAAAGGGAAACCAGGCCGCCAAAGAACATGGACACCATTGAAGCTGACACCATCCAGACAATAGAATGAGTCAAAGAAGCAGTGCAAGATCGAAAGATGTGGAGAAACCTGGACCACAGAACTGCCAAGAGTTAGACATGATTGAATGGATACCTTCATCATCATCACATAACATCACATTATCATTTGTCATGATAAATGAAGTATATGACAGCAAATGTTGGAAACCTCACAAAAGAAGAATTTTATTGTATGTAGTGTTATGTTAAAAAAATCTCAAAAGTATTGGAAAGATGTACATCAAATCTTCAAAAATCTTAAAAATAAAATTCAAACAAAACCATATATATTTTTATCAGGTATAATTTCAGAAAACACAAATGAAATATATCACAATTTGCTGAGATATATGCTGAAAGCTGCAAGAACAAACTTGGTCTGACACTGGAAAAGAGAAACCTTGCTGACAGTATCAGATTGGGGGACTAAAATTGGAGAATGCTTGCAATGGCAAAATTGATATTAATAGACACTTAACCAGATTCAAGCGGGAACAGCTCCCTAAAATATAACACAATATGCAAAAAACCATTTTTAGACATCTGGAATTGGGTTTTTAGGATTTAAACAGAGACCAGCAAAAATCTTTAATGTTCATAGTACAGAACCAGTATCTAAATTGTGCTCATCAGTTGGGAACACAGATAGAAGGAAAAGAAGAAATGTGTTACTGGAAAGATTTTTTATAATGTTTGTAATCTATATTTAGCATTTTTGTTTTGCCTTATCTTATTTTTTTCTCTTTTGCTTTTAAACAATAAAAGTATTAAAATAAAAAGTGTATCTGTCAATTACAGCGGATACTATTTTGAGATCTTTTTAAAAATAGCATATGTTCTAAGTAAAACAACAACAACGTTTAATCTGAATAGAAACTGAATTTCATTGCTGATAAATCTCCATATGACAAAATGTATATAGTTGGAAGGGACCTTGTAGGTTTTCTAGTCCAACCCCTGCTTAGGCAGGAAACCCTTTACCCTTTCAGATAAATGGGTGTCCAATCTCTTCTTAAAAACTTCCAGTGTTGGAGCATTCACAACTTCTGGAGGCAGCTTGTTCCACAGAACAATTAAACAGCGAAATAACTTCCCTCCAGAAGTTGTGAATGTTCCAACACTGGAAGTTTTTAACAACCATTTCTCTGAAATGGCATAGGGTTTTCTGCCAGAATGGGGGTTGGACTAGAAGACATCCAAGATCCCTTCCAACTCTGTCATTCTATTCTACAAGGGCAATTTGGAAATAATCCTCCATTTGGTTATCAATGACAGACACTCACAGATACAGAACTTTTATTATACACATTAGAAAACTACAACATTACATTACTTTTCAAAATAATAATAATAATAATAATAATAATAATAATAATAATAATAATAATAATAATAATAATAATAATAATAACAGTAAAGTTGGAAGGGACCTTGGAGATCATCTAGTCCAACCCCCTGCTCAGGCAGGAAACCCTATACCATTTCGGACAAATGGCTGTCTAGTCTCTTCTTAAAAACTTCCAGTGTTGGAGCATTCACTGCTTCTGGAGGCAGGTTGTTCCATAGGTTAATTGTTTTAACTGTCACCATTCAAATTGAGGCATTTGTCATAACATCTTACAAGATTTAAAATTGCTTAGTAGTAGTCACTTGGTGCCAAATATGGGCTGTGGGGGGGGATAAAAGCATTCCAATAGAATTCTTCAAAAGTTCTTGAGTGTGTCTAGCGGTATATGGGTGAGCATTATTGTGAACCAATACCACACCAGACGTCAGCATGCCCCAACACTTGTTATGGATGGCTTGTGTGAGCTTTTGTAATGTTTCACAGTAGACTTCTGAATTGATGGTCGAACCATGCTCCATGAACTTCACTACCAATACTCCTTTGGCATCTTCATATTTGGCGGGATTTTCTATGCCACCATTTCCGGTGTGGTGTTGGTTCACGATAATGCTCACCTGCACACCACTAGACACACCCAAGAACTTTTGAAGCAGTTCCATTGGGATGTTTTTGATCATCCCCCCATAGCCCAAATTTGGCACTGAGCGACTATTACTAAGAAATTTCAAAACCTTATAAGACGTTATGACAAGTGCCTCAATTTGAATGACGATTATGTCGAAAAGTAATGTAATGTTGTAGTTTTCTAATGTGTATAATAACAGTTCTGTATCTGCAAGTGTCTGTCATTGATAACCAAACTGAGGTTTCTTTTCAAATGGCCCTCGTATTCTGATAGCCCCATGTCCCAATAAATACTCTGTTTATTTAAAAAAGAAGAATGAAAAGGCTGCTCAAGAGAATGGGACACTGAAAGAAATGTGAGAATCTGTAAGTAAACGGAATCATTTTTTTCTAGCTATTTATACAACATAAGTTGTAGGACAAGAACCTGAATCTGCATCACATTTCCCAGAAAGAAAATGGGAACAATAAAAATAAGTTAAGATAAGATGACAAAATATTCTAGGACATTGGGGAAGAATAGTTGGTCACTTATTACAGATCCTGAGAACATCTACCTGAGGTATCACAAGGAACTTAATTATGAAATTGCTTGCATATGAGTGATTCCCTCCCCAAAACAATCATTTCTCCCTCACATCAGACTTGTTACCATATGATTGTAAGGTATGACACCAGTTTTCAGAATATATCCAGGAGAGATGTGAATAATTATAGGTGTCTCAGCTTAACAACTGTTCTGGGCAAATGTCTAGAAATGGTAACTGAAGCAAATATAAGCCCATAGAAGAATAATCCTTTGCTGAAGGAAAATCAGCATGGATTCTATAAAAAATAATCCTGCCTCAACAATCTTCTATAATTTTTTTTTGAGAATGTCAATAGACATATGAATGGAGGTGACTTTGTAAGGCTAGTTTGCTTGGATTTCCAAAAGAATGACAAAGTTTCTCATCAAAGACTTTGAGTTAACTTAGTGGTCATAGAAAAAAAGGCCTAATCATTTTAGGGATTGCTAACTGGTTAAAGAAGTAGCAAAAACTAGGAAAACATGGACAATTTACTTAATAGATATAAGGAAGAAGCAGAGTCCGTCACAGACAATGTTGGGACTGATTTTTTAAAAATGTACATCAGTCAAATATCTTGACATAGGGTATGATTGTAAGGTTTCCAAGTTTGGGAGAATAGCGAATTGTTCATGCTGGTAAAACCTAAAAAGACTTTGTAAAGAGCTCCAGAAGAATTTATTTAAATTTGATGAATGGTTAACAAAACTTATTTAAATTTGATGAATGGTTAACCTGATAAATTAATTACCATAGGATATCATCTAGTCTTGATACTTAGGGCTACATTTACTGGGGGCAGCATTCTTTCAAACATAAATTAAAGGATGGAACACACATAAACATTCCTATCTCTTGCTTACAAGCAACCTAAAAGCATCACATTGGTCACTGTGAAAACATGTTTAAGATTAGACCTTGGTCTCATCCAGCAGGTTTCTTATATCCTTATAATCTTAAAGGTATCCGAGCAAAATTTGTATTTGTAGATAAGAGATGGGAGAGCCAGTGGTTAGGGTACAGGCAAAAGAACCAGGAGACTGAGTTCCAATCCTATCTTAGGCACAAAACCAGAAGGATAATCTTGGGCCAGTCACTCTCTTTCAGCTTAAAAAAGGAGGCAATGGCATACCCCTTTTGAAATCTTGCCAAGAAAACTACAGGGATTAGTTCTGGCAGTCACCAGGAATCTTAACTTGAAGGCATATGGACCCACACGCAAAAACGATGGAGGACTAGTGATTATCTCAATATTGCTGAAATACAATGATCAGCATCTCTGTTACTGTATACATATATAGTAAAGCCTTGTATAGAACTTTGTACTATATTAATCTATTCAGAAACAAGACTGATTGAACTAAAAGAACTTTACTCCTGGTTAAATTCACAGTTGATTCAAATCTTATTATGTAGTTAATACTTTATTACATTGAAACTCAAGCTCATAAAGAACCTACATAAATACGTAAACCAAGAATCTACTTCTGCTATACTCTTTTTTTAAATAAATCTAAATCTATCTGTCATTTTGATATTCAGCTTTCTAAGTGTCTCAGAAAATCAGTAAGCCCTACATAGTTTTTTTTAAGAGAATACAATGATAGGAAGGAACCTTGAAAATCATATACATCCAATTCAGGAATCTAATACATCATCTCTAACTGACAGCTATCCAGCCATTTGTTTGAATACTTTAAACCAAGAGTCCACCAATTCCTGAAATAATTTGTTCAATTAGCTCCTACCATTAGGAAATGCCTTTTTATCTCCAGCTGAGATAACAGAATAACAGAATTGGAAGGTGTTAAGTCCGGCGAATAATGGCGCTTGATGCAATGCATTTCTAACATGTCTTTATTCTCTGACTACAGTCAACGAACAACAGCAAGCACAGAGGCACGCAGGCCTCTATATATACCCTCTGATTCCCGGGCAATTCCAACCAATAGCAGGCAATCTTTTCCCGCCTTGCGCATGCGCACAAGGCCGGCGCCGCTCAGTCTGGTCCCGGGCAGCTTTTGCAA
This sequence comes from Protobothrops mucrosquamatus, assembly GCF_001527695.2. Classification (NCBI taxonomy): domain Eukaryota; kingdom Metazoa; phylum Chordata; class Lepidosauria; order Squamata; family Viperidae; genus Protobothrops; species Protobothrops mucrosquamatus. Next base: position 378,920 of record NW_015387150.1, read on the forward strand.
ATGCCCGGGACTCTTGCATCATCCCGAGCCTGCTTCTGCAGGCTCAGGACACAACACCCCTCCCCCCTAGATAAAGTAATGCTGTGCCCAACATGGACGCCACCTTTGGTAGAAGGGTGGGAAGGAGCCGAAGTAGCGTGGCGAATCGTGTTGGCTTGTAGAAACCCCTTCTGTCGACCCAGGCAAACTGCAGCGATGTGGCCTTTCTTTCCGCACGCTCGGCAAATGGCGGAACGGAACCGACATTCCGCTCGCTTGTGGCGACCTCCGCATCCAAAGCAATGGAGCTCAGCTGGGCCCTTGTCCTGACGATCTTTGGGCCTCCTCCCAGCTGCTTGGTAAAGCTTGTCCACCTCTCCTTCAGGATCTTCTTCTGAATTCTCCCGCACGTCCTCCTTGTGGATGGTTGCAGTCTCTGGAGCGCTTCGAGTAGGCCACAGATTCTTGACCGCTCCACCTGCAGCTTTCTCTGCCATAACCTCTCGCAGAGNCTTCCTTAGCAAACAGCTTCTGCTGTAAGTCTCTGTTCCTCAGTCCGCACACAAAACGGTCACGCAGCCTTTCCTCTAAGTCCTTGAAATCACACGGTTTAGCTGCTCTTCGCAATGCTGCAATGAATTCTTTTGCAGATTCCCCAGCTCGCTGATCCCTCAGTTCAAATGTGTGCCTCCAAGCAATGACAGATTGCTTTGGCTGGAAGTGTTCTTTCAAAACTTTCTTCAAATCGGAGTATGAAACAGTTTCTAGCGAGGCCGGGGCGATTAGATTCTCGGCGATCTCAAAGGTGTCTTGCCCACAAACGCACAACATTGTGGCAGCCTTTAGACCTTCTTCCCTTATCTGATTTACGCAGAAGTAAGTCTCTACTCTGGCAACGTAAGATTCCCACTTCTCCGGGTGAGAGACATCAAATTCAGCTAACCGCCCAATTTTCGCCATGATCAGGAACAGGGGTTTTTTTTAGCCGCACTCACCCTCCAGTGATGCTGGCAGGATAGACGCTGACTTCAACGCCGTTGTTCCTCTTCCGGACTTCTTTGGGTGAGTCTTCAAGCTTTCCTAGCTATTTAGACTGAATCCCACCTTCATCACCAGTGTTAAGTCTGGCGAATAATGGCGCTTGATGCAATGCATTTCTAACATGTCTTTATTCTCTGACTACAGTCAACGAACAACAGCAAGCACAGAGGCACGCAGGCCTCTATATATACCCTCTGATCCCCGGGCAATTCCAACCAATAGCAGGCAATCTTTTCCCGCCTTGCGCATGCGCACAAGGCTGGCGCCGCTCAGTCTGGTCCCGGGCAGCTTTTGCAAATGCCCGGGACTCTTGCATCATCCCGAGCCTGCTTCTGCAGGCTCAGGACACAACAGAAGGGACCATGGAGATCTTCTAATTCAATCCCCTGCTCAAGCAGGAAACCCTATACTATTCTGGACAAATGGCTGTCCAATCTTTTAAAAATCTCCAGTGATGGAGCACCCACAACCTCTGAAGGCAACCCATTCCACTGGCTAATTGTTCTCACTGTCAGAAAATTCCTCCTTAATTCTAGGTTGGTTCTCTCCTTGATTAGTTTACAGCCATTGCTTCTTGTCCTGTCTTCTGGTGCTTTGGAAAATAGGTTGACCCCCTCTTGTTTGTAGCATTCCCTCAGATATTGGAACACAGCTACTATGTCACCTGCAGTCCTTCTTTTCACTAGACTAGATATACCCAATTCCTGTAACTGTTCTTCATATTTTTAGTCTCCAGTCTCCTAATCATCTTTTTGCTCTTCTCTGAATTGTTTCCAGAGTCTCAACATCTTTTTTATATTGTGGCAACCAAAACTAGATGCAATGTTCCAAGAGTGGTCTTACAAGACCTTATAATGTGGTACTAACACTTCATATGATCTTGATTCTATGCCTCTGTAAATGCAACCTAGGACTGCCTAAGCAGCCAAGATCTCCTTCTTGTCCTGTCCTCTGGGGCAACATTGAATAAATTGTCTTCTGCCTACTTTCAGATCATGTTTCCCTGCAGTCTCCTCTTCTCCAGATGAAACAACTGCTTCTAGCTAGTCTATGTTTTATTCCAAGTCCTTTCTAGATATGCTCCAGTTTGTTAATGTTTTTTCCTAAAATGTGGTGTCCAGATGCAATATTTTAGGGGTAAAACAGAGTAAAAGGAACAATAGCATGTGTCGCTTTAGGCAAGAGAAAACTGGACTCAATTTTCAGGAAACTCACATTCCTGAACTATGATTTTCAATCTCAGTCATTTCTCTGTGAAATATAAGCTGTTCAGTTTCCTTTCACAAGCAGCCTTTGGCTCTCCGTAGTTGCCAACGCTGAGAAGTTCAGATATAAGAATTTGTTTGCCACTAGCATGTCAAAGGTTAGTTGTAATTGTCAAGAAATGCCATGTACTAACAAGCTCTATAATGTTCTTCTGATGCTCATAAAATGGACTTAGTACAGTCTTGAAATAAGAAAAAGATGCATTTGCACTACATAGGCACTAAAAGAAATGAGCAATTTCACAGCCTAAAATATGCCTCCAAGACATTTTATTTTACCTCTTGGTGTGTCATGTCTGATGTTTGAACAAATGAAATGATATACTATCGAGGGACGCATCACACTGTAGCATTCCCATTTCTTTTAAATGCAAAAAGGTATTAATTGTGAATAAACACTCTGGGTTTTCTTCAAGGGAAGTTGTAGAGTGATCAACAAACCACAATGGTCTATGTCTCCCCTCCCCCAAGAACATCTGAGCAAGATGAAAACAAGAACAAAATCTCTGAGAAGTTTTCACTACAGTTGCGAATTCATGGACATGACTTTGCTTTTAGTGCAAATAATAGAGAACGGAAAACTATAGTAGGCATGAAGTTGCTAGGAAACATCGCACCACAAGCAAAGTTCATTCCATTTGTGGCTATACAGAGAACACACACACATACACACATATATATTCCATATACAGGGTTTCATTAAAAATATCATAAAGCATAAATGCAAGCACCTAGATAAACAACAATGTGCTCTATTTATTAACGTCAAAAGTAGTTATTTTGCAAGGGTTTTTAAATCCTCCCTTCAAAGCTATATTAATAAAGAATGAATAGAGCCTTGACAAAAGACTTGCAATGCAAATTAGGTAGACAAACATTGGATCTTTTTTAAATGTAACAAAACAAAACAAACCTCCTACATATTATATACATATAAATATTTATTTGATCGGTAACAGGACAAACTTTGTCAATTAACACTGAAGCTTTTGTTTCTCCAAAAAGTACAGTTAGACAAATTTTGGTTACCCATGCAATACTTTTTGAGAAATAACTGCATTTAAATATGGGCCCACTTCTGTCTGTATCCAAATCCCTATTTCTAAAAAGGTTCTTAAATATACATAATAGTGCCTATGAACATTTTGTAAGGAAGGAAATCTTCTTGAAAAACTGAAATAAAATCCACAGATTGAAACAGTACTGACATTGTGATGCAAAGCAGAATCTCAGATCTACAGGTGCTCATTCTCACATACCAAGTTTTGTTATAGCAAGGCCAGTCACAGCTGGAATAGCTATCTACAGGCGCAGAATAGCATGAAATAAAAGTAGGCATTTTGATCATTATGCAGACTAGATCCAGGGTTTTATAAGAACCAGGAAACTTCATATCGGAGATAGGCATAACCGCTGTAAATCTTTATGTTGGAAATACAGTAATATGTGCTAAAGCAATGATGAAATAGTAGCATGGTAAAATCAGTCAATAGTTATATTAGTCATAAGAACAATGACATATTAGGAAGGCTCATCTCATACATACTATGTATTTTGCTGCTGAATTTTATTAAATTTACTGAATTTAAATACTGAATTAATTGATGAAATTTCTGGCACTCAGATCATTCAATCATCATGCCAGCTTTTTAGTTTCATGCATACTAAAAATCCTATTTGGAAATTCATCTCCATGCAGAGTAGAGTGTCACACTTCCTAACCCAGTGGTGGCGAACCTATGGCACGTGTGCCAGAGGCGGCACTCAGAGCCCTCTCTGTGGGCACGTGTGCCATGCCACGGATATGGCAACCGTCCCTCTTCACCAGCTGCCTGCTAACTCGCCGAGGTCCCACATGGCCGGATGCATCCCAGCATGGCTGGTTTCCCTTCCCCCTGTCCCATCTCTCCTGGCCTCGCATGCTCTCCTTTTCCCAGGCACAACCCACTGCATCTATGTTTCTCTGAACTGCTGGTGGTGAGCTGTGGAGCCCCAGTCAAGGGGCTGGCAGGCTGTGGCTGCTGACGGACACCATTGGCCCCCATGCGCTTGCTGGCATCTGTGTGCGGGGGCCGATGGTGTCAGGCAGCAGCCGCCCCGGCCCCTGCTCCGCCTTGCCCTGCGGCAATGGCACCCCTGCCTCTCCTTGCCTTGCCTCACCCCACAGGACGAGCCTCCTGCCCACCGTCTCACCTGCCAGAGACCCCTTCGATCTCCCCCAACCCTGTCCGGCCCCCACAGGCGTCCCTCCCCATGAGCAACATCGAGGTGACCACACCCACCTTGGCCACACCCACCCAGTCTGCCATGACCACCACAGACACACCCACCCAGTGGGCCACGCCCACCTGGCACCCGACAATAAATAAGTGGGTTTTGGGTTGCACTTCGGGCACTTGGTCTCTAAAAGGTTTGCCATCACTATCCTAACCTATCCTTTGATGTCATGTGTTGTTCCAGATCTGTCTTTCACAATTTGAACATTGATCATAGACATTTACAAAGGAACAGTTAAACATAATCAATTCCTTGGGCTCTATTGCTTTTTTATGTATTTTTGTAAATGCCTCCGTCCAAAAGCATGGGAATTGTAAGCAAGCTCTGGTACAATTTGGCTATTTGATAGCCTAAAGCTGAAAGCTGAGGCTCTATTCCAGTTTGGGATTTTTGATTATTAAAAATCACCCCAACTTAAAGCTTTGTATCCTTCCAATTTATATCTGCAATTTGAATTTCAGACCTTGCTTAAGAATAAGAAGTAGTCACCAAGTAATATAAAAATGGATGCATGCATGCATGCATCCACCATCCACACGTACATACATATCTATATACACACATGCAAACATATATACATTATTATTTTCTGCTTGTGAGTGAATGACAAAGAAATGAACTTACTATTGAGAACTGGAATTTGCAACTCGCTTTGTCATATCTGCTGCTGCTGCTAAATCCAAACATCTCAGTGAAACATTTTGTAGAATTATTGACAAGACACTATTTCTTTCTATCTAGGACACAATGCTAAAGTCTTTCCTTCCCTGGTCCCCTTCATTACTCCCAATTAAAAAAAAAGCTTTATGACAGCTTATTGATTTCCCAAATGCTAAAGTGATATCTTTTTTATTTTCATTTCTCTCTTTTTCCCAAGAAAAGTCCAACTTCCACCACTCTGAATCAGCAATGCAAGAATACATGCTATCCTGAACTGTTATTCTCTTTCTGCTACTTTCTTTCTTCAACCAGTGATATTTCCATCCCTCTTTTCCTCTTTTCCTACTTTTAAGCAAAGTTATATCTTCTGTCCTAGGTGTATGTGTGAATTCTATACATTTTTTAAAATCTTTGCTGTGGGAAAAAAGCTTGAAACTTTATTTTTATCTTTGTTCTTAGTTATATCTGGTTCTGTGGTTATTCGCTTATAGAGGACATGTGATGCTGTGATGCTCTCCCTCATAAAATGTTCCCATTAGTACAATTCTTGGACAAAATACTTAGAGATCAAAATATTTAATACTTTTTTCTCCTGCTCAAGGTAGCAAACCTCCTCCTCCTCCTCCTCCTCCTCCTCCTCCTCCTCCTCCTCCTCCTTCTTCTTCTTCTTCTTCTTCTTCTTCTTCTTCTTCTTCTTCTTCTTCTTCTTCTTCTTCTTCTTCTTCTTCTTCTTCTTCTTCTTCCAATATTTCTTCCTTCTCCTATTTTCCCCACAACAACCTTGTAATGTGGGTTGGACTGAGAGAGAGTGATTTTCATGCCTAATGCACAACTAGCACTCACAGTCTCCTAGTTTCGAGCCTGGTGCCCCAACCACATATATTGCACTACAGAGTTGCAAAAACTATACAGACTAATTCTAGAAGGGAATAAACTGAAACCACTATTCTGTTATAAACCATTCCTAATGCTCAAAGACCACCCTTTCAAATGTAGCAAAACGTGCTAAAGTAGAATATGAATTCAATTGAAGATTACTGACTTCTTGAGGAGGGACAAGATGGTGGCAATAACATAAATGATCTCTAGCTGGTATTTATTTTGTGTGCTTGCTTATTTGGGGGCATTAGAAAAGCTTAATTTTACTAGAATATTTGCAGTCTATCTCTGCATGCGAGTAAACCACATTCCTAGTGGTTTGTTGTAAGTTGCTATAAATAAATACATATCAAATGTAAGGGAAGCTGTAAGCTCTGTATATAGGGACCTAAGAAAGTTTGAATGTGTTGAAGGGATGAAACAGTTGGATGTTTTCTGTGAACTCTGTGCAGAATTCTACAGATGCATGCTATGGAAAAGGCCACCTGGTATTTTTCTCTATTGTTGTTCAGGGATCCTAGCAACTAAAAGACTGTCACATTGCTTCTCTTTGTTTCTCCATGTTTAGTCATCTTTTTGTAACATCTCAGTGCTGTTGTTTCATATAATTAAGTTCTGTTAAGAACAGATCTTATCAAACACTGTCTTCAGCATTGGGTCACATAACAATGATAAGCATGAAAAGCAAGATCATCAGCCTGGCACTAAATGCAGATTAGCCCACACTATTGTGTTTGCCACAGCTACCTATGGTTGCCAGAGCTGAACCATGTAATAGCTAGCATATGAGAATAAATTGACTTGTTTGAGCAGTGATGTTGGAGAAGGCTCCTGCATATTCCTTGGGCAGTAAAGGTGACAAACAAGCAAATTGTGGAACCTATAAAATCAGATGTATCATTGGAAGATAAAATAACAAAGTCCTGCCTTACTTTTTCTAATGATTTCATGTGATCAAACTCACTGGAAAAGGCAGTTACATCCTCAGAAGGGACAGCAGAAAAAGGAAGCAGGGTTGCCAAAAACATGGTGGCTAGACACCATCAAGGCTGACACCAGTCAGAACATAAAACAGCTGAAAGAAGCTGTACAAGATCAGAAAATATAGAGAAAGCTGGTCTATAGAATCTCTAAGAATTGGACACAATAGAACAGACAGCACCAGCATAATTTATGACATTGTTCAACTGCCAGATTTTCTCATAAATCGAACTGTGAAAATAGGAACTGCATAAACTAAGGAGGACAGTCATCATCATCATCATCATCATCATCATCATCATCATCATCATCATCATCATCATAGAGTTGGAAGGGACCAACTCTAGTCTTCTAGTCCAACCCCCTGCTCAGGCAGAAAACCCTATATCATTTCAGACAAATGGCTGTCCAGTCTCTTCTTAAAAACTCCCAGTGTGGGAGCATTCACAACTTCTGGAGGCAGGTTGTTCCACTGATTAATTGTTCTAAGTGTCAGGAAATTTCTGCTTAGTTCTAGGTTGCTTCTCTCTTTGATTAGTTTCCATCCATTGCTCCTTGTCCTGCCTTCAGGTGCTTTGGAGAATAGCTTGACTCCTTCTTCTTTGTGGCAACCTGAGATATTGGAATACTGCTACCATGTCACCCCTCGTCCTTCTATTCATTAGACAAGATATTCCCAGTTCCAGCAACCGTTCCTTATATGTTTTAGCCTCCAGTCCCCTGATCATCTTTGTTGCTCTTCTCTGTACTCTTTCTAGAGTCTCAACATCTTTTTTACATCGTGGTGACCAAAACTGGATGCAGTATTCCAAGTGTGGCTTTACCAAGGCATTGTAAAGTGGTATTAATACTTCATGTGATCTTGATTCTATCCCTCTGTTAATGCAGCCTAGCACTGTGTTGGCTTTTTTGGCAGCTGCAGCACACTGCTGACTCATATTTAAGTGATTGTCCACTAGGACTCTGAGATCCCTCTCACAGTTACTACTACTGAGCTAATACTGTACTCCTCTTGGACCTCTCCATCAAAGCTTTGACACAATCCAATTTTATCCTTTCCATCTACTACACTCCAAAATGATAAATTGCAGCACCCAGATTCTGAGCATTATTGTAACTAAAATGTTACTATCCCATCAAAGCACCATTACTGAAAGAAGGCATTGAGCAATGAAGCATAGCAAAGCAGTGGACTGATCTCTTCAGCTCCCTCATTTGTGGTCCTTAAACTCTACCCGATCATTTGTATTATTTCTCCATCCCACATTCCTGGGGAGATACTGTTTGGCACACTGTTTTCATCCAGTTATGAGGAGAAAAAAAATCCTTTCTGCACTTTTATGAACAGAATAGAAAGTCTCCTGCTCTTAGCTTTCTTGTCTTTATGCAGATTAGTGGAGTGACTAGGATGAGTGAAAGGCTAAATTTGTCATAATGAAGGTACTTTTTCCTTTTTTTGGAAGAGATTGCAATTCTTTTGTTATGTAGATAAATGTTAAGAAACTAATTGAGAGTTGAAGACAAGGAGGAAAAAAATGAAAAGGGAAAATTATAATGTATCATGCAGGCTTAACTCAGCCCACATCCACACAGATGTTTTATGATGCTCTCCTCCCACAGCACGCTCTTCCCACACACATGAAGTGTGGGATCTGCTGCTCTGCTGTCCATTCAACTTTAACATGCAACATTTTAAAGGCCATGATTACAGTAGCTGCTCTTTTGCCACTAATTGCCACTAAAATGAAAAAAAAATGAAAAAAATGAAAAATTCCAGCTCCACTAAGATTATTAACACATGAAAAGCCTTCTGGTCTAGTGGTTAAAGAGCTGCCCTGAAAACCAAGACCCACCTTAGCCAGCTGGGTAACTTTGGGCCAGTCACTCTCTCTCAGCCCGATGGACTTTGCAAGATTGTGGCTGTGGGAAAATAGGAGAAGGAAGGAGTAATAGATACGTTCGCTGACTTCAGTGACAACATAATAAAGGTGAGGTGAAAAAAATATCTGATAAATAAATAAATAATGCAAAACTGTCTGGTCACTCCTGACACATTTTCTCTGTCTCTTCCACCCCCACCTTCCACTGCCCCAATCATACCATCAACCAATTAAATTTCCTTTCTATAGGAAAGCAAAGATCAGAATCTTTGTATCTCTTGCTGCCATGTAATGGTCATACTGGATTTGGGCAATATTATGTGAAGAGAACTGAAGATTTAAGGCTGCTGGGAACTGTAATCACTGAGAAGGGAAATTTGTGCCAGGCCAGCCGTGGAAATATAAACAGGAGTGCTTTCAACTGCTCTTCCAATTATAAGCATTTAACCAAAAATAGCCTAGTCAGTTTTAAGGGTTTGCATAAGTTGACAGGTTAGCTGGTTAATGAAATCATTTAAAAAAAGAAAATGAAGTGGCTGAAAAAGCCAGGATACTAACCTTTCTCACAGCCAAAAAAGAGGCTTGCAGGGGAAGGGGGGGGCAGATGGAGGGGTAAGATGGAAGGGAAGGGTCCCTGAAAGAATTACATAAAATCAATAGGGATCAAACGTTTGCCAGAATAGGCTGTATCATTTCTGGCTATCTTGCCCATGCCTTTCAACATGCCCTACATCACCAGCACCAGCATCTAGTAATATTGACTAGTGTAGGTATAATTGTACGATTCCCTGCAATTCTTTTATGCCTGTGTTTTTCAGGATGGGATTTCTCCCCAATCAGTTTGTTGCATTTATATCATACACTGGACAGGCAAACCCAGAGAACAGCCTAAGAAGGTGATGTTAAAGTGCAGGAGGAAGGGCTGCTTCATGTAAAACAGCCCAGTGTTTTAAAGATCAATTTATGCCATTTCAATTGGATGAGGAAATGGATTGGCAGCCAGAGAGAAAAAAAGGGGCAGGAATGGATTATTGTATCTGCCAGTATTTCCAGTAGGCAACCTAGATATCTTTTTTTCTAGACTTTTCATACCATTGTCAAAAGCCTTGTAACCGAATGTAACTGGAGCATGGATAACTGAAGAAGGCTAGCCTCAGGAAATAAAAAGACACTCCAAGCCACAAAAGCCATCTGTGCTTTTTGTGAAGCTGCTGACCATCTCAGTATTCAAGTCTTAACATTAAGATGTTTCTTAAAATGCTTAAGGATGTAATCCCATAGTCCCTGGGGAACTATATTAAACTTGGAACTCCTGCAGAAATTTTGGAGCTTCAACAGCAATAAAGGCAAAATGTGAGCCAACTGGGAGGCACATTACAGACAGATGAAGAAAGGCTTTAGCTCTACAAGAACCAAAGAGTTCCCAGCTGTTAAGACATATCTTGGAGCTGGATTCATTATTTCCTCCCTATTGGTTCCAGTGGGATGGAAATTGTCAATCGGGAAAAAATGTCTTGAAAATAGGTGCAAACAACCACTGTTCCTTCTTTTCTGACTGAAGTTGGGCTAAGCTCCAGCTTCATTTTTCCAGCTTTGAATCTTCCTGCCTCATTCATAAGAGTGCTTTTCACTGGATGTCAAATATTAACAATTTGGAATCTTGAGACAGCAACTTGCTGGCTTTGGCTAATCGAGCACTGCAATAAGGTAGTAGCAAAAGCAGTGAATAAATATCATGTACCAGAATAATTCAGCACAATCTCAGAACATGTCAGGTCACAAACCTTTTTCATGTTGGCAGGGCACTCTTCAAAGGGTTTAACCAGCATTGTAATTTAACACAAAACAAAAATAATAGAGGGAAGAATTGGTATGACTGCTTGTGGGCTTGTGTAGGACTTAGTCTGCAACTAAAATTCTTTTGCTGGGGCTATGGGCAAAGCAAAGTGGCTCCAGATACATGTGTATGCAGAAACAACCTGGGAAAGCACAGACAACAGCACGCCAACCTTTCCAGGGTGGGTGATTTAATGCTTCAAGGGGCATTTTGCTTCTTCTAGCACAGTTTATAAACCCTCCCTTCAAAAGCCTTGCACAGACTCATGACTGCTCTGCACGACATATACAAATGTAAGTAAACGTAAAATGTTACTTTTTAAAAAAGAGATGTGCAGCTGTTTTTTTGCAATAGGATTGAATAATTTCCATGGATTGTATCCACTCATTTCTAATGAAATAAGACCATCTCCTTCTTTTAGTTGGATTCCTTCTCCTCCTTAGCATTTAAAAAAAACGTGAAAAGCAGGGCTTCAGGTTACATACTCACATATGTAGTCAGCAAAGTACTCTCTTTTCAAGTAAGCAATGCAATACAAAATGCGGGGGGGGGGAGCCACAAATAGTAGGTATGAATACATACAAATTAAAGGTATGAATTAAAGAAAACAGTGTATAGCCAACACTATTCATTCTACCTTTCCATCATGCTTTTCTACCATTCCAAATCATTCTTGTTTCCATCACATCTATAAACCACTTCATACTGTAAATTGCCTTTTATTCTTTAAACTTCTCACCTCTATTGTTCCATCTCTGCAAGATTTTTTTAGTCTTCCCCTTTCCACTCCTCCTTCTTATATTTGTTTTGCAATTAAATTTTAATTCATTCTCACTACGCCCAAAATATATCACTATATCTTTTTGCACTAGACACTCACTTGTATATTCAGTCCACAACCATTTAACCTCCATCCATTCTTAGTATATTAACTCTTATCATTTTACCACACACATTTTAAGCATCAATTCCATGACATTCAACTTGCATTAAGGTTTCTCTTAACATGCTCAATTCTCCCTCCCATGAAACCAAGTAGACGGAAACATGCTATTACACATATTGATTTTTAATTTCTTTCAACAAACATTCATACTGTACAATGCACCACTTAAAAACTTAAAATTTTTCATCCATTTCCCCATATTTAGTAAGCATTCTACTTAGATATACAAATTCAGCTACTTGCTTTAAGGTTTTTGTTTATCATTTTGTATAATTTGCACTTCTTTGCTCCATTTTCTCTAGCTTGATAGTTTGAAATATTTTTCAGATCTATGTTTCAAAATGCATTGTACTCTTTAACACTCCTTGAGAATTATTTGGGTTTTCAACCAACAGTCCACCTACTGTATACAATGATACATGCACAATCATAATCCCAGGCAATACAACTCTAATAAATTTTATTTATTTAATTACATTTATATCCCGCCCTTCTCCTTGCGGACTCAGGGCGGCTAACAATTGGATAAAATACAAACATATAATACACCTATTAAAATTGATTAAAAAGAAATATTTAAACTCATCTGATTAAAAGTAATTAAAACCCCTTTAAAATCCCTTAGGCCAGTCCCGCAAGCTGGAACAACCATGTCTTGNCCCCCCCCTCAATTGGAGAAGGGAGCGGGTCACCCTGAAGAGGGAGGCTGGGCGATTATCTGATGACGCAATGAGGGTGGAGTAGTAGTTAGACCTCGCCACCCTCATCGCCACAAGGTAAGATCTAATATGACTCCTTACCTGTGTTCGGTCGGATTCGGTCCGGGACGTCCTCCAACTGCTCTCTAGGCGTCTTTTCTGGCGTTTCATCTCTCTCAGCTCCTCAGTAAACCAAGGGGCTAATTGAGATCTACGCCGGGTCAGAGGCCGCAGCGGCACGACTCGGTCCAGTGCTGCGGCCGCGGCCGCATCCCAGGCCGCAGCCTGATCTTCCGCCGAGTCGTGACCTAACGCCTCCGGATATGGCCCAAGCTCCGTCAGGAACCTCTTCGGGTCCATCAGGAGCCTGGGACGGAAATTGTCCCAAAGGTGCTTTTTCCAAGAGGCAATTGGACTTTCCTAGTTTTTTCCCGGAAGGCGTTTCGCTTCTCATCCCAGAAGCTTCTTCAGTTCTGACTCTTCAGACCTGAAGAAGCTTCTTGGGTGAGAAATGACAGGCCTTCAAGAAAAAAAACAAGGAAAGTCCAGTTGAAAAAGCACCTCTGGGAAAAGCCATCTGCAGGCAACAAAAAAACACGACCCCCAAAGCCGAACCTTCTTCCTTTTGAAAACTTATTCCAGCTTTTGAATCAGAGTCCAAGTTTAAAAAGCAGAAGCAACCAGAAAAACCCAACAAGCACCTTGCATGCTCCTGAACCCCCACAATCTCCACTTCGCTATCCGAGGAGGCGACGTTAATTTCTTCATTGACCTGGGCGTGGCTGGTGGGAAGTTTGCTGCCGGCCAGGAACTCCGCATCCAGATGATCTACGGGAGAGAAACCAAGAGGCATCAGTCAACTCAAGACTCAGCAGCTGGAACAACAGCTTCGCTGTTCAGGTAAATCAAAAGACCTTGTTCAGCAGAGCACAGCTGCCACGCTTGTAAGTCTGGGGCAGCCTGACTTACAGGGCGTAGTTTTACAAACAGTGCAAAACACGTTCCTCAGAGGAGGATCCCAACTTTTATTACGGCAGCCATATCACAAAAAAAGATGTTGAGAGTTTGGGAAAAATTCAGAGAAGAGCAACTAAGATGATCCAAGGCCTGGAGACTCAAACATACGAAGAACGGCTGCGGGACTTGGGTCTGGCTAGTCTAAAGAAAAGAAGAAACAGGGGAGACATGATAGCAGCATTCCAGTATTTGAGGGGCTGCCACAAAGAAGAGGGAGTCAAGCTATTCTCCAAAGTACCAGAGGGAAGGATGAGAAACAATGGTTGGAAACTGACCAAAGAGAGAAGCAACCTGGAATTAAGGAGAAACTTCCTGACAGGGAGGACAATTGACCAGTGGAACAGATTGCCACCAGAACTCGTCGGTGCTCCATCACTGGAGGTTTTTAAGAAGAGGATGGACAGTCACCTGTCTGAGATGGTATAGGTTCTCCTGCTTGGGCTGGGGGCTGGACTAGAAGACCTCCAAGGTCCCTTCCAGCTCTATTCTCTATTGTTTACACATTGTTACATCAACATTATCACCACTGCCACTATAGACTTACAACCTTTCCTTCAAAGTTACAATAGCCAAAAGCAGGGGTAGGCAACCTCGGCTCTTTTATGACTCGTAGACTTCAACTCCCAGAATTCCTGAGCCAGCATGGGGAAACTATGGCTCCCTTCATGACTTGTGGACTTCAACTCCCAGAATTCCTGAGCCAGCCTGGCTCAGCTTGGAAACCTCCCCCTTTCCTCTCAGCATGGCTGGCTCAGGAATTCTGGGAGTTGAAGTCCACAAATCATAAAAGAGCCGAGGTTGCCTACCCCTGGCCTAGGCCTGGGCCCCTTCATGACTCGTGGACTCCAACTCCCAGAATTCCTGAGCCAGCATGAGGGAAACTTTGCCCCTTCATGACTCGTGGACTCCAACTCCCAGAATTCCTGAGCCAGCACGGCTCAGCTTGGAAACCTCTCCCTTTCCCCTCAGCATGGTTGGCTCAGGAATTCTGGGAGTTGAAGTCCACGAGTCATAAAAGAGCCAAGGTTACCTACCCCTGGCTTAACCATCGTGGCAAAAAATAATAATAATAATAATTAAAAAAAAGATTGTAAAATGGGGCAAAACTCACTTAACAAACTGGCTTGCTCAGCAAAGGACCTTTTAGGCTCAATTACAGTTGTAAGGACTAGCTATTATATTTTTATCCTGCCTTTTTTATGTACGAGGGCCATTCGGAAATAAATCTCCGTTTGGTTATCAATGACAAGACACTCACAGAGGTAGCCCTTTTATTACACGTATTAGAAAACTACAGCGTTACATTACTTTTTGACATAACCGCCATTCAAATTGAGGCCCTTGTCGTAACATCTTACAAGGTTTGAAATGCCTTAATAGTCATCGCTCGGCACCAAATCTGGGCTGTGTGTGTGTGTGTGTGTGTATGTGTGTGTGTGTGTGTGTGTGNCTAAATGCCACCTCTCGGGGTTCCAAACCCCTTCATTAAGGCCGGCCCTCGGAATCGTGTTGGGCCATGCCTGCGCGATGGGGGAGTCGCGCAGGGCCAGCAGTTCCCTCCTGGAATACAGTCCCGAGTCATGACAGGAGGTCCAACAGCAGAGTTGGGAAGGGGAAAAGTCCTCGTGGTGGTGGTCAAGGGGTTAGATAGATTGGAAGAAGGCGACATAGTTCGTAGGTCTTTACACCCCCCATAAGAAAAAAGAGGGAGGGGGGGAGGAAGTTGCAGTCAAAGTCGGCCAGCCAACAGCGTAGGCCTCCGGGCCCGCCGAGCCCAGTCACACAGGTCCCCAGGGCCCCCAGGCACTCACCGTCAGGCATATCCCTCCGGCCAATGCCTCCCTTGGGCCCTGTCCTCCGCCCGGGCCGTTCTTCCGCCCGGGCCGCTGTGCTACTGTGCCGGCGTGCCCTCCGGGCCGCTGTATACCACGCTGCTGGGCCGGCACAACCTCCGGGCCACTGTATGCCACGTCTCTGGTCACTCCTCCCTACAGGCCGTCGGGCCACCCCGGTCCCCAGGCCGCCAGGCCGCCAGGCTGCCACGCCACTAGGCCCCAGACTCTCGTCGGGCCACCAGATCTTCAACAGGCCGCAGGGCCACCCCCGCATCGGGCCGCCCGGCAGCCGCGCCAGGCCGTTAGGCCGCCATGGCCTCGTGTCGTAGGTCTTCCCAAGGCCGCCGAGCTGCCGTCGCGTCAAGCCACTGGCCATCGCCGCATCAGGCCGCCGCCGCTCTTCCTGGCCGTTAGGCCCCAAATCGTCCGGTCGCCGATTTTCCCAGCCGCCAGGCCCCAAGTCCTCCAGCCGCCGATCCTCCCGGCCGCCAGGCCCCGAGTCGACCGGCCGCCGATTCTCCCGGCCGCTAAGCCCCGAGTCGACCGACCGCCGATTTTCCCGGCCGCCAGGCCCCGAGACGACGAGCCTCCGACTTCCCTGGCCGCCCCGCTCTACTCGCCAGGCCTCTCCGACTTCTCCGCCAGGCCTCTCCGCTCGGCTTCTCCGCCTCTCCGCTCTCCGCTCGCGGCCCCGCCCAGGTGGTCCCGCGGTCCGACGCGTCTTCTTCGCTCGCCAACCCTCTCCTCCTACCAAACTCCGGCCGGCGAGCACCCCCGGACCTTCAAAGGCTCCCCATCTCCGCTGAGGACCCCGCGGAGACTACGGAGCCGAAAGCAGTAGGTCCGCCATCTTATCTTAAGCATATAAGCATTAAGCAATCAAGGAGACATCCTATATTTTTGTCTTGTTTAGTATTCAATGGCTCAATGTTGAATAATTTGCTAAGCGTTCAATTTATTTTCACATATTCTTGCTTCCATCATAAACCACTTTTATCACATTCAACAATCAACCTTCAACTCCATATCAATACAGAACATTCCATAATTCAAATTTACTCACTTTACAAGCTTTCTCTAAATCACAAAGCATACAATACATGTCTTTTCTAACATTCAGACATTTCTCAGCAACGTGCACAAAAGCAGCTCTGGTTTGCTCATTCCCTCTCCAGCATAAAGCAACACTGCCCTTTCCAATTTTCTAACTTTTACATCCTTTTTAATCAGAATTCTGGCATATGTCTTCCTGTGGATGCTTAGCAAACTAATCTCTGTGTAGTTTTGCATTGATTCTTGTTACCGTTCTCTTTATATAAAGGAGCAACAACAGCATTTTTCTAATTATCAGGCACAGGTACAGTCTTCATATACACATCCATGAAGTCACACAACTACTCCATAAGAAAACCACACCCATATCTCAACATTTGCCCAACCACACCATTTACATCTGCAGCATTATCATTTTTTAATGTTCTCAAAGCATTTGCCTTTTTGTTTACTTGCACTGCAATGAAAAGTCATAATCTTCCCTGATCCTCACTCCTCAGATCTTTGACATAATGCTTTTCAGTGAGAGACAGAAAGTGTAGACTAGGTTACCAGTCTTGTGTTGCACTTACATCACATGCAACATTCCCTGCTAAAAGTCGGAAAAATGGCATTCAATTTTTGTTCATTTGGGGGGAAAGTAGACCTACTGCAATACAACTAAGAGAGAATATTGCATTAAAGGGTATTAGAAGATATTCCTTAACTATGGTAAATGGAAAGTAGCTATAAATAAAGAAGTAGAAGCTGTCTTCAGAATAAAAAGAATTTTGTTTCCTACCCTTTCAGTATATTCTCAAGAACATCTGGAGCCCTGGCTTTCTACAGGGACTCTAGTGAATGTCATTTTCAGAAATAATGCCTGACTGTACTTGATGACCAGATCAATTCTGTGAATCTCTCCTGCTCCATATTGAAAATACCCCTTATCCTGGAGCCCCCCTAGCTGCCTCAGCCCTTTGCTCATCTCTGCTCCATGACCAATTATGTGGGGACATCAGTCTAAATCAGTGGTTCTCAACCTTTTTAATGCCGCGACCCCAACTGGTCGCAAGTCGAGGACTAAACCGGTCATAAGTCGAGAACTAAACCGGTCGTAAGTCGAGGACTACCCAACCGGTCGTAAGTCGAGGACTTTCCCTGCCCGGGAGCGCCGCGCATGCGTGGTTCCGCCCCCTGCGCCGGCCGAGGCATAACTGGCAAGCGGCAGAGACGGAGCAGGCCGACCACCAGCTGGCCCAGCCCAAGGGAGGTAAAGCACCCGCCGGAAAAGGGGGAAAAAATGGCGGACAAAAAAATGGCGGACAAAAAAATGGCGGACAGCCTTGCTTGGCGACCCCCATGAAATGGTCGATCGACCCCAAATGGGGTCCTGACCCACCGGTTGAGAACCACTGGTCTAAATGGAATCCTGCTGTAGGAGGATATGAACGTCCTCTAACAGTTCCCTCTGCAATATCCTCACAAACCAAAGCCTTTGGGCTGGTCTTGCACCCCAGCATTGGTACCAACTGACATTTCTCTTTCTCAGATGAGGGGAATACTTGCAGGGATGGAGGCAATTCATTAATCAAATGAGGCAAATTAAAACTTTTCTTCCCCAAAGCTGAGGAAAAAAATTCCAGTTTGATGGTGAACATTGTTTCTGATTCTTTCATCTTGGTGCTGGTTGAGTACTTAGAGTTGTCATGGCTGTGGCAAATGTTCATGGCTGTTCAATGAGCAAAAAGAAAAAGAAAACGCAAGCCCATTGCCCCCAAACCAAATAAACGCTAAACCGCTTTTAAAAAGTGAAGATTTTTACACCGGACAGCAAATAAACTGTGAAACAGATTTGTCTGAAACTAATTGCATTCCTGGGCAATGAGGAACTGGTAATTGAAAGTGCTACATGCAATGTCATAAATGCTTTGCAACCAAACTGCTAATAAATAGACACGTACTAAAAGCTGTAAGCAGGCACAACATTTCAACATTCAACAGACTAACAGTAGTCCACAAGCCAACCTCAGATAGGGCTCTTTTCCTCCAAATCCCTTATCCTTTATCTGTACCCCATTTTCTGTCTAAGAAAAAAATGAAGCAGAACATCTGCATCTCTCTCTGAGATAAGAAAGAATAGTCATGGGCTTTGTCTTCCAAAAAGTGAGGCATGGCACAATTATCCCTATCTGTTTCTGAATAGAGAGAAATGTGTGCTACTGCTTTTCCAAAATAGAGAAAGACAAGGATTCAGCTTTGATGTAATAAGGATATGGTATTGTTCCCCTTGATTTCATCTGGCAGTGTGTTGCATTCCAGTTCTCAAAGGACTCCTAACCAAGAGCAATCACTGATTCAAAGATGGCCACATGTTTTTTTGAAAAAGGCTGCCTTAATCTGGTTGAGAAATGCAGGCATAATCTCAAGCTCTTCAGAGGACTAGTTTTTACATCTGAACAGTTTTTCCTTTTCATATTAATGGCATGATTTCTCACAATGAAGGAATTGGTCGTAACATAAATCATATTCCAAGAATCTATAGAACTTTGAACCAAACATACTGAGGACGAGTATTTGTAGCATAGTGCTCTGCTATCGCTTTTTTCATAATAATGGAGTGCAAGGTTATTAAGAAGCTCAGTCTTGTTGTGTTTTGTTGCTCTCATGCTAGCACCTTGACTAATATATTTTATTTTGAAAAAGCTTTCAGGGCAAAACATTAATGGCATCTAAAAATCAAAAGGATGCGTTTATAATACACACATCACTCATACTTGATGCATTAACGTTCCTGATGTCTAGGTGCTTTAGCTACCTGAGCTAATCAGATCTTCTTTTCTACAGAGCAGGAGAATTAGTACAAGCATTGGGTTGCCAACCATCCAGGTTACAACTTTTCCAAGCAGTGTGTGCAAGTTGGACCAAGCTTGGAGAGGTTCTTAGCACTGTGTTTCATTATCCGATGACTCTTTCGAAAATTGTCTTACACATTAACCTAGAGCAGGGATATCAAACTGCTGGCCCGCGGGCTGGTTTCATCATACTGAAGCTGTGCCCACCCCATTGCCGGCAATGCAAAAAGAGTCATGACACGTCACGACACGTCACGTGACGTGGCGAGTTTGACACCCGTGACCTAGAGGGAATGAACTTGCACTTACAGAACCAGGGATTTCATTATAGTTGTCCTACTTTGCTGCCTTGATTATCTAAGATCCAGCTTTACATTCCATGAAGGACCCATGGATCTGTACAACCAGTGTTCTTGTTAGGGTCATCATCCTAAAGGACTCATGACAGCTCAAAATTGCATAGTGAAACCAAGCAAACAGACAAGATAGAGAGGTTAAGCTCTTCAACCAACACTTGG
Organism: Protobothrops mucrosquamatus; assembly: GCF_001527695.2. NCBI lineage: Eukaryota > Metazoa > Chordata > Lepidosauria > Squamata > Viperidae > Protobothrops > Protobothrops mucrosquamatus. The sequence continues at coordinate 398,620 of NW_015387150.1, forward strand.
GAGATTCAGGAACCCCACCTCTCAAAGTGGGTAAAAGTGTTTCTGTAAGGGAATGATTAGGGATATGAATCTGGACTGCAAGGGCCCAAATGTGAAAAAGTTACTGATCTATATTCAAAAAATAATATTAAAATTATCACATATATTATAATCCTCAACGATTCCAATATAAAAAATAGTTTTTATCATTATTATAATTATAATAAATAAATAAATAAATAAAAATCATAGGTAACAATAAATGGATATTAAATTCTTCAATGTGAGAAGTTTCTATAAGTTCTCATAATCTTTTAAATCTATGCTAGGCTTCAATTCTACCTTTATTTTCAATTGCAGGGTACACTGGGCTTTATTAATTTTACTGTGCCTGTTTGGGCACAAAATCTACCCCATAGATTTTGTCAAATTTGTCAAAAACCCAACAGTCCTTTATTAGAAGTTGCTAATCCTAAGCAGTTCTGTTCTATTGCTCATGTACAAAACAAACTGTGAAATCAATCCCCTTGTATCGTGGGGATAGGGTATTACATTACAATATCTGCTATTCCCAAAAGTCTCCTTTAAAATAATTCATAAACTCTTACTCTTCTTCCTGGTGTTCAGATTGTCCTTCAGATTTATCCTCATCTTCACTGTCAGGCTCTGGGCTTAGGTTGCGCCAAGGGAGGATTTCGACCTGAATCTCCAGAGTCCTGTGTTCAGCAATGAGCTCATATAAACAGCGAATCTCCTTGGGCTCAGGCATACAGTTATCTGGAGAATCCAGCTCCTCATCGCTGCAGGGGACACACCAGTCCTCTTCAGCAGATTCATCACCCTTCCCTGATAATTCCCCCTCTGTTTCTCTGGCAGCAGCATCTTGTTCCTCAGTAGCAGAAACTAAATCTGGAGCAGGCCCATCTTCCACTGCCAAGATTGCATCCCTGAGGTCACTTCCCCTTAAGTTGGAAGCAACCTTAGCATATCATGGAATCCAATCCACTGCTGAGAGCAGAATCTGCTAATACATTAACACATTTGATTTATTTATTTTTAAGATTTATGTGCCACCCACCTCATCTAGGTGAGATTTTGTTTTTCTTACATTCATAGTAAATGATAATTTTTCTGTGAAATATAAAATATTTATTTAAAGACAAGCCTATTCTCTTGATAGCCTGGAAAATTACTTCGCAATAATGGGAGGCAAGAATTGATCACAGGAGCCTGCAGCATAAAAATACACATCACCAAGCCAAATGAAAACATTTTTAAAAATGGGTTTACAAGATATCAGGGCATTCAGCATTTTCCCGTGAATGAACCCAAACCTTGTGAGAGACTTACAAAAACTTTTAGGTAGCTCACAAGATTTCAAGTGATGTGAAGGATAGGTCTCTTAAGGGTATCACAAATGATTGCAAAGTATTTGGGGACTAAAAGTTTTGCTGACTTCCCACAGACTTTGGCTACACATGGCTTTACACATCATTCTTAACTATAATAAGATTTTCTTGCTGTAAGCCAGTGGTGGGATTCAGCCGGTTCGCACCACTTCGGTAATTTTTTGTTGCCCAGGCCCAGAATGGACTTCCAGAAGTGGCATCCACACAGAGAACTGGTTGTTCACATATTTGAATCCCACTACTACTTTAAGCTTACTTTGTTATGGGAATCCAAACATTGAGATTATAAACCATGACTTGTGGTTTGGGGTAATATGTAAATGAGACAACTCTGACTTATTCAGCCATCCATTATGAAAGAGGATAGCTACTGAATATAGCATGATAACTTCAGTCTTGATTCTTTATTACAATTATGAACAAAGATGGGGATATAGTTTTCATCCCCACCTGTCTAGTCCTAATCTTCCAATGTGAAAATGAATGCTTATGAAAACCAGGGCTTTGAAATACACAGTCAGAACTCAGAAGCAATTGGATACAGTTCTTTGTCAGAATCTTTTCATTGCTATAGGGATGTGTGTGAGAGAGGAAAGGATCCTCGTTGTATATTAAAGGTGCCAAGAAAGATTTAGTGCAGGCATGTCAAACTGCCGGCCCACGGGCCGGATGTATCACACTGAAACCGCATCCACCCCATTGCCAGCCATGGGGAAAAAGTTGTGATACATCATGCGATGTCACATGATGTCGCGAGTTTGACATGCCTGATTTAGTGTCATAAACAAATTAAGCTATGCTAGGGCACAACAAAATACTTGGAAACAAATTTCAGGTAAAGTCTTTTGACATGTTCCCCCCCCCGATCATTTATATACTACTGTGTTTCCTGAAAATAAAACGGGGTCTTATTTATTTATTTATTTTGCCTCCAAAAGAGGCACTAGGTCTTATTTTCAGGGTGTGTGTGTGGATGTTTTTTCCACTTACCTCCGGCACCGACAGCCCTGCCCAGCCAGCCCACTTCTTTTGCGGCCGAAGGAGCAGCTTCATTCTGCAGCTCAGAATGGAGCTCGGCCCTGCATTTTGCAGTCAGGCCTTTTTGGAAGCCCCTGCAGCCAAGAACCGAGCAATGGATTCAATCCATAGTTCGGTTCTCGGTTGCAAAGGCCTTGTAGAACCGAACTATGGATTGAATCTATAGCTTGGTTCTCAGTTGCAGAGGCTTTCCAGAAAGGCTTGACTGTGAAATGCAGGCCTGTGGACACTGGAGAAGAAGTGGACCAGCGAGGAGAAGCCTGGTTGCAAGGTAAGTGGGTGCGGCTTGCCTGGGGCAGCTCCATCCCCCCACCCCTACCCTAGCTTGATTTTTAGGTCTGTGCCTCACCCCAAAATTAGGGCTTATTTTTGGGGTAAGGCTTATATTAGGCCCACCCCCCAAAATCCAGCTAAGTCTTATTTTCGGGGTAGGTCTTACTTTCAGGGAAACATGGTATAATCGGTTGATTTGGATTAATGAAAGCAGAATTCAACACATAAAGTGAAAAATTTTAAATGTGCTTTCATAGAATTACTTCCACTATCTCTTTTGCTGCCCTACATAAAGAAATACAGACTGTATGCTTCCTGGACATGGTGCACGTACACTTTCCATTATTCTGTTTGTTATTTTTAAAAGATGCCCAAAATATTGCTTATGATTGTGAATGTTGAGCCTAATACAAATACAGAAAGAATAAAGTTGGCTGAACAATAGAAAGGAATTTCTGTAGTTTATGCAACAAAAAGTCTGAATGCATTATGTAATAGAAGTTTTACTTAGCCAATTGTTTCTAACAAGCTTCCTTACCATGCTTGTTATATATTTAAACAATTATATAGATTATCAATATCTGTATTGTGGATTGCCAATATGTGTATATGTGTATTCTATAAAAATGTATATATTTTTTGCTTTTCCCTTGCTTATTTAATAAACCATTTTTACAACCAAGCAAAATTTATTTCTGCCCTTTTAAACAAACAATTGATTTTTTTATCAATTTATCAATTCATTTAAGTATGAAAAGTTCCATGAGGGACCAAGAGAATCAAAGTTTAAACACAGAGAAAGAAGAAAGGAGCTATGAGCTGTTTAGAGACAGAACAAAGATAAATTAAATTCCAAATGAAAGTAAATAGCTGATTACTTATTTTTCAATCTTACTAAAAAGTTGCCGCATTTTAAATGATTTTTCCCCTTGACGTTTTGCTAGATAGTGTTTGAATCAGGCTTATTTGAAAACTGGCTTTTCAGCTAACTGCAATATTGTAACCTAATAACTTTTGGATGCAAAATTATCACAAATGTTCACAAGGAGTTCTGTATATAATTCCCAATGTTCTCCTTTAAGACAGGGGTCTCCAACCCTGGGCCTTGAACCGGGACTGGTACCGGTCTGCAGCCCATTGGGAACTGGGCCATGCAAGTGGCAGGCAAGGCATGAAGGTTCATTTGCACATGTGTAAGATTAGGTTGTGTGCACAAAACCATCTCCTCCCCTCCGCCACCACTGCCTATCTGTGGAGTCAGAAAGATTGGGGACCACTGCTATAGGACAATGTATGAAACAATATTATTATATTAGTTAAAACCAAGTTTGTTTAAGAACTGCTGCTGGTTATTAACCAGCCATATGCTTAAGATCCCAGACAGAGGCACAATACAATAATGCAAAACATCCCTCTAACTTCTATAAATCATAGGCCTCCAAAATCCTAGACTGATACAAAGCTATACAAAATAATTTGTAAAAGGTTGAACAAAAGTTTAAAAATTGGAGAAACTGCGAAGAAATAATAGAAGACACAAATCAGGATTCAACTTACCATATTTTTATGCACTGGCAGCACTGCTGTTACTACTAATGTGTGCAGATCCTGGGGGTGTGAGAAATCAAAATCTGTTGCACAAAAAATGGTGTGGAAATGTCTCAGGCCAAATAGATGTTTTTTCTTTCTACATATTTTTTTAAAACAGTTTTATATTATTCTCTCTCTCTCTCTCTCTCTCTCTCTCTCTCTCTCTCTCTCTCTCTCTCTCTCTNAGATGTGCTATTTCTTATGTTATCTTATGCATTGTCACATTATAATTGATGTCTTTTATACTTTTTTTTTCTATATCAGCTTCTCAGCACTGTGCAGAGCACTGTGTGTCTATTGATGTCTGATTTGTCTGAATGCCAAGCTTCCATTAATTTTCTAGACTTTCTGGATTTAGTTTGCTCACACAATTTTCCAGCTGAAACTATGGTTGAGTCTGTTTTGAAATTAAAGAGTTTTCAAAATGTTTTCTGACTTCTGGTTGGTGTTCATGCTACTCTTCTGCCTGTCTTTCCTACATAGTGGTTCCAGAAACCAACACCAAGACAAGCAGGGATTAACAACAGACAAATAATAAAGCAGAAAACAATACTTTAATCAAAGAACCATCAATGAGAAAATCATACCCTTGCCATACTGGTAGGACAAGCACATGGCATATTCACTAGTAATGATGACATTATCTAATTGGGTAATGAAACAGGTGCAAGCAAACAACCAAGCTCAGAGAGAACCAAGTATTCCACAGTTCAATCTTGAGCTACATATATTCTCTTCTTTTGTGATAATCAGAAATATGTAGGTTGGCATTATAATGAAGAAGCAATTAGCAAGAAGCAATAGCAATTGCAGTTCCTTCTATGATGTCCATTAAGCAATTCAATGAACCTTTGTTTTCCCTCTGCCCCACATTTTTTTTGTCAGTTTCTACCAGAACAAAGAAAGCAGCAACACAGTCCATTTGTTTTCCCCATGCCGATGTAACTTTTAAAAACAGATCTAAACAAAAATATAGTCTGAAATCAATGCTGCATTTCAGAATTTACAGGGAACAGAAAACAAGGTTTGCTCTTATTATATTATCTGCACTCTGCTGCCATTACTAAATGTCTTTGAAACCAGATCAGCAGGGAATATGGTTTATCAGAATGAAGCTGTTTTTCTGTTGTCTTGTGTTCTAATTCATTTTTCTCCCCAAGCAATAAAATTTAATGTAACACATGCAGGAATTAAAAATAGAATTAAACAAATCAAAACCCAAATCATGAGTGCTTTACATGATGCAAATATTTTTTTTAAAAAAAGGTAAATCCTTGCATTAAAGCTGAGTGATAAGCAAGCATTCTGCCTGCTGCCATAAGTCTTTGCACTATATGATGCTAATTTCTTTATTGGCTCCCAAAGGGTAATAGGATTAGAAAATCCTAAACACACATTCTGTCCTGTTTCATTAAAGGGAAAAGCAAAGATGTCTTTTGGCAGATACTCACAATGTGCTGAAAAGTTGATGGCAATGTGTTGAAAGAACTAAATACCCCTTTCCAGAATTCCCAGTGGTGAAAACAAAATAATGTTTTCTCATCTGCTCCAATGTCCCTTTGCCTTTATGGGAATTACAATAATCCTTGAAAGTTACTCTTTTTGCATTTGCATATTCTGAATTTGCAAAAGCTAAAAATACCATCTTAAAAATCCTTCCGTGTGGAACTCCCTCTAGAAAAGGCTCAAGAAATCACTTCATTTAAGTTTGTATTTTGACGTTACAAATCAAGCAAACACTAGCTACTATAGGAAAAAAACAGGTTCTAAACAAGTAGAAAGATTATTTTCTATTCTTCCTTGCTTTTTAAAAACGCAGTCTTTCTGGGAAATAAGTGATATTGTTTTTCTAATAAAGATAGATAGATAGATAGATAGATAGATAGATAGATAGATAGATAGATAGATAGATAGATAGATAGATAGATAGATAGATAGATATTGCAGTATTCCAAATAACATGATCGCCAACGTCTGATAACGGATATGGCACAAGAAGAAGAAATAATTTAGGTTAATAATTCTCTGGAATGGACCAATGTTATACATCTAATTGTATTCTTTTCCAGCTCCATAGAGCTGCAATGGACTACACTCCAAACTCCTGCAAATAACAGGCTCAAAACTGTTGTAGAATTCCATAGGGAAAATTAACATATACATTCCAGAAATGTATTAGGATATTGCTCACATGTAATAGTTACTAATAGTGTTGCTATTAAGTGTGTACCTAAACAAAAACTTAACCATTTCTTTTCTCATATGTCTTAGTTTGAACTAATTCAAAACTGAATACCAGTTAAATTAAAACCTTAATTTAATAGAATAATTGGGTAGTAAGTGTATCTGTCACATCCAAATTTCTGTTAAATCCAAACCGACTTAATATATTTTCTTTGTGTAATTAATATAGCTAGTCCTCGGTTGACAACAGCAGTTGGGACCAGAATTGACATTACTCAATGACACATCATAAAGTATGATGTCACGGGAATGTGCTGCCACTTGACATTGTTAAGTGATGATTGTCCAGGTTGTAAGTGAGGCCTTTATGTGACCAAGACTTTTGACTTCCTGCTGGCTTCTCCAATGACTGAGAGGGAACATTGGCACTGTGGTAGCCAGAACTCAACAACTTAAGACCAGTCATAACTTCCACTTGTTCAGTACTATAAGTTTAAACGATCACTGAATGAGTGGTCATTAGATGAGGACCACCTGTACTTCATGCTATTTATGTTAATTTATGACAATGTAATTATGTGATGATGCAAATTACACAGATTACAATGTTCAGACCACTATGGAAACTTTATCTTGGGGGCAAGCCCATTGTTGTACCTACCCTTATCCCAACCCTATCCCCGAACCCCACCCCAAATCCCAATACCTATATCGATCCTACTTTTCCCCTACCCTTATAAAACTTAATAAAATATTGTTAAAAAAAAGAATGAGGTCTGAAATAAAATCTTGTCTTTTGAGTCCACAGTCTGTGAGAACATGGATCTATATATTTCCATATTTTTCTTTTATATGAAGCAATTATTTAGAGTGAACAGAAGGGTCCATATGCCCATAAAGACCCATGATTGCCATGGGGCATGAACCACTCAAAAGACTAGTAAATATCAGTTCAGCAATATAAAAAGCTGTGGAACTCTCAGCATCTTCTCTAAGAGCTTATGCCTTAGTTCAAGGACAAAGATTTGATGAGAGAAACATTGATAGTAGGCACTAGAATTGCTATACAATTCCATAATAATAATAATAATAATAATAATAATAATAAT
>NW_015387150.1:406779-424142 GCF_001527695.2 Protobothrops mucrosquamatus
ATGATGATGATGATGATGATGATGATGATGATGATGATGATGATGATGATGATGATGATGATGTTGAAAGGGACCTTGGAGGAAACCTATACCATTTCAGACAAATGGTTGCCCAATCTCTTCTTAAGAACTTCCAGTGTTGGAGCATTCACAACTTCTGGAGGCAGGTTGTTCCACTAATTAATTGTTCTAACTGTCAGGAAATTTCTGCTTAGTTTTTGCTTGCTTCTCTCTTTGATTAGTTTCCACCAGTGGTGGGATTCAGCCAGTTCACACCAGTTCGGCAGAACCGGCAGCTAATTTTTGTTGCCCGGGCCAAGAATGGACTTCCGGAAGCGGCATCCACATAGAGAACTGGTTGTTCACATATTTGAATCCCACAACTGGTTTCCACTCATTGCTTCTTGTCTTGCCTTCAGGTGCTTTGGAGAATAGCTTGACTCCCTCGTCTTTGTGGCAGCCCCTGAGATATTGGAACACTGCTATCATGTCACCTCTACTCCTTCTCTTCATTAAACTAGACATACCCAATTCCAGCAACCGTTCTTTATATGTTTTACCTTCCAGTCCCTTAATCATTTTTGCTGCTCTTCTCTGTACTCTTTCTAGAGTCTCAATATCTTTTTTACATCGTGGTGACCAAAACTGGATGCAGTATTCCAAGTGTGGCCTTACCAAGCTGTTATAAAGTGGTATTAATACTTCACGTGATCTTGATTCTATCCTTTTGTTAATACAGCCTAGCACTGTGTTGGCTTTTTTGGCAGTTGCAGCACACTGCTGGCTCATATTTCAATGATTGTCCACTAGGTCTCCAAGATCCCTCTCACAGTTACTACTACTGAGCCAGGTACCACCTATACTGTACCTGTGCATTTGGTTTTTCTTGCCTAAATGTAGAACCTTACTTTTTTCACCATTCAATTTCATTTCATTTCATTCATACCCAGTTCATCAAAGGAACTGCAAGATGGGAAAGTTGGATAGACTAATAGGATCATCATAGGTTGCTTCAAATCTGTCTTTCTATATCCCCCCAAATTGTATCAACTGTTGCAGGGGAAACTCAAATAAAATATTGTGACAAAACTAGATTAACATAATCTGGGGCAGTTATAGAAGGTAAGGGGTTTTTTTTGGGGGGGGGGGAATGGCGGCTCTCTTTCACTGCTTCAGCCAAGGCTGGTTTTAGGAATCACTATTTGATGAACAATTGTGCCACTCATTTTGTGACTTTGACTTAAGTGATAAATGAATAGACTGCATTTTCAGCCAGTAACATAACCACTGAAATAAACATGAGACAGAGCAGATAACCTGCACTAATATTAGAAGAAAATGTGCCAGACAGCACACATATATACACACAAAGAAGGTTAAAGTTCTTTTTATAGCTCAGATTAGTATCTTTTCTCATTTTTCAAATCTTAGTAAAAAGCATTCAGTCTGACTCCTGCTTATATATATTCCTGTAGTATGCATATTCTAGATTTTTCATTGAGGAATTATTATTACTTCATTGACGTTAAAATATTTAGAGAATTGTATGATATTAAATTCCTACAGAAAATAGTTTTACACAAAATACTCGAATATTTAAAAGGTTTATTGGCAACAAGTTTTAAAGCTCTGAACTTCTTATGTGATTTAATAGCATTGGACATTCTAACACCAGATTTAATTTCCACAGTTAAAATACCTCTGTCATTTTGTCTCTGACAATATCATGCAATTTGCTCACTCACTGAAACAGGTGCTTGACACCACAGGTATAAAATAACACAGAAAATGACATTGTTGAAACATTAATGGTTGGCTGTTGCAGTGAATACACTTCAGAACACCAAACTAGGGCTGTCCTTTCAATAGCTAGATAAGCAGCTTGAGCAAACCTAACCTCCCCCTCCTCTTTTGGGGGGCAAGGGTTATACAGATTCTGGAATTGGCAACAGAATCAATATAGTTCATGTAGAAATTCCACCAAAGGAAAGAAATACTCTGATTTAGGTCAGGAAGTCATTTACAGATATCTGCAGGATGCACGTCTTTGAAGTCCTGGATGAAATGTAAGATGTATGACTGAAAAATAAATTTATTGCTTTTTCAAAGTGGACTAGAAAAGAAATAAGGTCATATATATTCCATCCTGATGGCTGAAAAGAAGAGGGGGGAGGTAAACCTTACAGTATGCTGTAGCAATTTCTAATCATGACTAGAAGCACATACTAAGGAATGTGAAAGAAAATTGATATTCATACTGAAATGTGTTGTACCATCTCCTGGTACAGAAATTGTTTTTATTCTTTGTAAAGCCTGCAAATCATTAATTATGTTTATCATACAAGCTGATAGAAAGATTTTTCCCCAGAGCAGACAGAAGTTAAAGAAAATGAAGGATACTTCATTCAGTAGATCAAAAAGGTTTAAGGATTTAAGTTACTCTTTAAAGAATCAGGTTTTGAAAAGATTCAATTATTAAACTATTCTCTCTCTCTCTCTCTCTGCTTAAATACTAATTGATGCAATAATCATTCTGAAATTTTAGATCACAATAATGAGAAATATATATATAATAGTTTTGCAGACTGAATTATTAATATAATGTTGGTTGAGCAGAGCCAACCCCCATCCAATCAGAGCACAGCCAAGCCCCTAACCAATCAGAACACACCTCCACCCAATCAGAACACAGCCAAGCTCCCACCCAATCAGTTCATACCCCCACTGGCAGTTAAAAGGAAGAAACAGCTGCAATCATACATTGCTCCTAGAAGCACGAAGCCGAAAACACCAGCCTGAAGATGACGAATGGGACTTCGTCGAAACGTTGCCAAGACACTTCCAATTTTACACGGGAGAAAACCCGAATACCCAAAGACCTACATATATATATCGGCCAAAACACAGCTTAATCAATTAGGACCAATGACGAGGTCCAGGAGTCGGGTGCAAATGTTGAACAACCTATAAAAGAAACTCTCCCACTGACTAGCATCTAACCTTGACGATGTCGGTAGTGTACCGACGAAAGCTTGGTAATTTTATTAAACTTTTTCAGTTTATAATATTCCTAGTGCTCACGTTTATTTTATTTGTTCAGAATATGAATATACCCAGGATTTGTATTTTTAATGTTATTATTGACACATATATATATGTCAGAATGCCACTACCATTATTTTGCAAATTGTCTGTATCTATGGTGATTTTAATTATCTATATCTTCTATTTTAAATTCCTACTGATTTGTCCTTTCACTATTCCAATTTTCTTCTTCCATTTCTCTCTCTCTTTCTCCCTCCCTCCCTCCCTCCCCTCCTCTCTGTATGTGTGTTTTGAGTATCAACCGGGAGGAACTGTTGATTTACTTAAAGTATTTTTAACTGCCTTTAATCTTAAACAAATATCATACAACCGAATATGACAGAATATTAAAAACCAAGTGCAGCCCATGCACAAGAGAGTATAGGCATTTAACTATAGTAAAGCTCCAATGGGGAATTGACTAAAGCAATGACAATGGCAGCTGGGCTGTCCATGCCCAAAAACAGCTAGCTGTTGAAATTGCTAGACCTAATTAAAAGTAAAATAAAACACCTGTGCTTTTATTATCTTCATGGCTGCCTAACTACATTACATTAGTCAGTATCACTCATCCATTGAGACAATGAAGATTTGAACAGTGGATATAAGGTCTTATATGACAAAGAATTAGCAGAATCAATTAAAAACTCAACAGTTTCAATATGCCATAGTATTATTGAGCATTCATACATCAGGTGACTGATACATCTCACCTAAAAATGCAGAAAATCCCAATTTGGGGTTGCCTGAACAACCTAATTATTATACTAGCAATATATCCTGGAATTTATCCTGAACTCAATAGGCCACATGAAGCTTTATGGACAGCTGGTTTGTACTAGCTGATGCACAATTATTTCACAAAAATAGACATGTGGCACTTCCATAAATCAATCACAGTGGAAAGAAAACTATTTTTTCTAATCTTTATACATGAAATCAAAATGCATTTTCAGTTATAGGAAAGCCTTGATGGCCGTGGCACAAATTTGCAACAGCTAGTCTCTATCCTAAGCCTATGTAAACAGACACCAGCCAAAGACACTTCATCACTTACGACAAAGGCAAAATTGTGTCTCCATATTTAGTTTCCTCTAGCAAAATTATAGCAGTTGACTGTTACTTTATAGCTTGCATTAGGACAGCAATGTCTACTACATCTGGAGAATACAAAGTAGACCACATGGCACAAGCAATGATGCTTGACATTGCTTTGCTATCTCTGTCTCCTAGCATCTGCTGTCTGGAGTAGCCATCTCACTTTGATTAATATTAGGGCCAGACTTCCACTCAGGGTAATTGTGTTACTCAGCCTTCCACTCAGCATAGATACCTCACATGTTTTCCGATACAAAGGAAGTACAACATTACCCATATCAAACATGTTTTCATGATGATTAGGCAGCCTTACAAAGCTAACAAACAAACAACTTGGTTTCTATTGTTTTAGTAGAAGTCACATTTCTATTTTTATCTAACTGTGTTGATTTTTCTCACTTTCTTCTAGATTAGATTGAAAAGTTAGAAATAGGGAACTGAAGGTTTTTGATGCTCTCTATCATTGCCACCGAGCCATTTTTGCTGAATTGCTGCCTTTGTCAGAGACTGTGCTTTTCCTCTTTCTCTCTCTCTCTCTTTTTAATCTTCAAATCCTATTCCATCTCTTCCAGAAATTGTTTCTGCTTTTATTGCTATTATTGCCATTACTTTAAGAAAAGCAGTTAGGGGAAAAAAAGTCTTTGATACAAAGAGCAATCTAATAGGACAAAACTATCCAGCGGTGCTGAGAGTAACCTGCTGGTCTTCTGGGCAAAGGCATAAATATAGGATAAAGAAAAAATTGCAAACAATAGTCTTGATGAAGTATAAAGGCCCTCCCCACAAAGGAAATCCAGTATAATTTTAAAATATCTACAAGGAATGTGTTTTATTCTGATCTATTCAAAACACTATCTACTATAATAGGTTATGGTGTTTTGCATACTAGACAAGAAATTTAATGGAGAATGGTCAACTACGAAGGAGAAGGCCAAAGATACAAAAGCATAATTTTAACATCCTTTTTGCTGGAAACAAGTAAGACACTATCAATCAAATATTCCATATCTGACTAGGTACTGTTTCAAAACATTGAATATAGGAATTGATTTCTTCCTAGATGTTCTTTTCACACTGTGTATTTATTTCTGTTGGCTTTCACGGATGCACAGTTGAACCCAAGCACAGCTGGTAAAATTCCATCAACATAAGGCAAAATTAAATGATCTCCTCTCTCCTGTAGATCCTTATTCTTCTGGAAAACAGGTTTTTGGCATACATTCTAGGTTCAGAAAAGAAATGTAAACTGCCTCTTCCTGTTCCTAACATCCATATGTTTAATCCTGATGCCCAATGTGACAGTTGATAGATTCTAATGGTCTGAGCATGGAATATGTGTTATTATCAGCTGTTACATATTGGGTGGATAATTTTATTTAGCTATTCACTATGACTTAGTATCTTTTTGATAGTGAGCTGTAAAAAAACTCATCCCAGTGTATATGAAAATAAGGCCTTTTGTCTCAGTGTATCAATTTGCACTTACCTAAATTTCGTTGACCATCCACTCAATGCCATTTCATTGGTCATCCACTCAATTAATGAGATCCTTCTGGAGATCTTCACAATCAATTTTTGTTTTAAGTATCCTGAATAGTTTAGCATCATCCATAGACCTAGCTGGTACACTACTTATCCACATGTTCAGATAATTTATGAACAACTTAAAAAACACCAGTCTCAACACAGATCTCCGAGACTCTAATGCAGATTCTTAATACTTCAAAACCTCCTCATGTTTTACTCACCTGTCAAAAATAAATTAAATATTTTCATATTTGGGCTAAAAATCACATAGAATCATTTGAGTAATCAAATCAAAATATATCCATTTTTGGGTGCATAGTAATGTCAAATTAACAGTGCGGTCATATACATGGTTACAAAGAAATAATTACCATTAAATTCAGTAGGGCTTATTCCCAAGTAAACATGTATAAGATTGTTACCTAAAACCATAAAATCACAAACAAATACAGAAAAAACACTTTTAAAAACATAGACATTATCACAAGTTATCAGAACAAGATAAACCTTTTAGGAACAATGATTGATTAGATGCAAAGCTCAAATAAACTTAAAGTGGGTCCTGAAATCAGACCCCCCTGGATTAAAAAGAGACCTTGCAAATAAAGAAACCAGCCTGCATCAACTAGAAAAACTGGTTTCAGTAGCAAGTAAACTGTATGCTATAAACCTCAGTATTACCTTGAAATATCTTGAAGACAGACATGTATTCCAATTTAAGTGTCTTTCCCAAAAGGTTTAGCTATCCAAAGAGACTGAGACACCTAAATAATAATAAAGACACAAGTCTGACAAGCACATTTTGTTTCAAAATACAAACAATTAACTGGCAACCAGGTGGTCCTTTTAGAGTCTCCAGTTGCCATTATAATTTCAATTCTTCTTTTGACTTTTTAATGCTGTACCAATTTTCTTTAAAAAAGATATTTTGATAAGACTACCTCATTTAGATGGCCACTAGCTGTTATAAAAAAATATGCTGGGAAATTTAATTCTTTGCTAGCATCTATTTACTGACTAGAGTTTTGCAAAGTAGATTGGGCGGACTTAGATAAGAAGATGGAAATGACATAGGGAAGTCCCCCCCCAAAGGTGAGGGATTTCCTATTTTAACTTCAAATTGCACCCAAACAGTTTTTTTTTTTATTCCAAGTTAATGAATAAAGATCTGCTCAAGAAAAAACACTTGTATTAGGATACTACACAATAGACTTAAATTATTATCAGCTGTTATCTGGGTTCTCCAGAAACAATCTGCACATTGAAGCAAGACAATTAGTAATTTGTGTTTAAAGTTCAAAATAGTCCAACAGATCTAAAACAATATGTATTTGTTATTACTTTTTAGGCTGACATGTAACAAAAGCAATGCAATTGTGTTAGCCCCGGCACTCTGCATGATGCCAAAGCTGTGCTGAGTAGCCCGCTGTTAGAGAAGGGTATACCATCGTGCTGTAGCATTGCTTCAGCCCTCCCATGCTGTGTCAGTCTATAGGCAAACACCATGACCACTGTCACAGCCAACACATGGAAATGCTAGGGAGCTATTTCTATAACAACAGGAGGGCAGTTCCCACTCAACTTGACCCTTGCTCTTGATGGCTATTGTGATGATACACTCAGAATGAAATATTTAATAAAGAGGTAGTTCAGAAAATAGGCTAGCTAAAGGGAAAGAGGGGGTAAAGGTTAAACTAAACTCTTGGTTAAATTGAGTGGAACAATCTTATGAATAGGATATATCCCTTCTACACCAAATGAAATATGAAGAACAATAATTTATATTGATGCAAGTGCTAATCGGCTACCAATTATAAAAAAATATAATATCTGCTTTAAAATTCAGAATTAATGACTGGAAGCAGATGAGTCCATAAAGGGACAGCCGGTTGCCATACACAATTGTAACTATGTTTCTACAAGTTATGAAAAGAAAGCAATATGTGCCTGTTTCGGTGGCTGTCGTTTGCCTACCAATGGTGCAGTGCTCCCCATTCCAGCCCTCTCGGCATTCACATTTTCCATCTTTACAAGTTCCATGTTCTGTGCAGCGGGGATGGCAAACACGTTGGTCACAGGCTATCCCTGTCCAGCCCTCTTCACAGCGACATGCTCCGCCAATGCATACACCATGAGTGCCACAGTCTACAGCACATACTTCTGGAAAAGAATAAGAAAGAAAGAGAGAAATAGAAATTAAGTTGCTTATTACGCAGTTTTGTCATGAAAACCAGCAGCATTTTGAACACAAGACTGATTAATATTTTTCTTAATTTAATTTGTTTATCGTCTGACTCCCAACGACTCTGGGTGGTTGTGTACTTTCATTGCTATAAGCAAGCAATGCACAATAGAAATTTCTACAAATGAGATATTAAATCTGTTATTATATTGCATCCAAGCAGTTGGGATTTTATTGACAATGTCAACAAAAAGAGACCACAAATTAAAAATTCTGATATACTTTTACTGTATTGCCTTTACTATTTCCAAAGGTGAGTACAATTTTGGATAATCATTATGGTGGATGTATTGTGAACTGAAAGTTTCAGAAACAAACATCTTCAACACTATCATAAAACAGGATTACAAAAAATACAAGGGGTGAAAATCAAAACATTGGAAGATAACTCTTTTTTTATATTGATTTGATTAACCATGGGTAAATTGTCAGTTACACAGTGTTTCAGAATTCAGGCAGTGCTGCCAAGATAAAGGATAGTTTGAAAATAGGATAAATGATAGTTTGAACATTAAATAAATGCTCAAAATTACTGTAATCAAGGAGCAAACTCTTATTGTTCCTATACTGTAAGCTGTATGCAGGATTTGGCGTATCTGAATTTACATCAGAATTCCAACTCTTAGCACAGTGATGGTGAACCTTTTAGAGACCGAGTGCCCCAAAACTGGCCCCACTCCCTGCCCCACCCCTGCTCCGCCCCATCCTGCCTGCCCAGAGGGCCACTCACCACCTCCAGAGCCCGCCACAGATCGCCCAGGCAGCTCAGCAGCACCATGGCAGCCACGCCCTCTGCCCACACCCCATAGCATCAACTGTGCGCGTTGGGGCATGAGGGCAGAGTCTTGTCTACGCTGCCTGGCTGCCATGTCCTTGGCTGCGCTGCTCCGCGTGGGCTATGTTCAGGGGCGACTCTCCTCCAGGGAGGCTGCTGGTGAGGAGGGGGTCATGGGCAGAGTTAAGGCTGGGGCAATGGCATGTGTGCCCACAGAGAGGGCTCCGAGTGCCACCTCTGGTTCACCACCACTGTCTTAGCACAACAGCTGACTTTGCCTGATTTGAATTATCTTGAGCCAGAGACCATCCAGTCTATTTTAAAACTAAATGTTTTTTTCTTACCAACGGAGCAGTCAGGACCCATCCAGTTAGGATCACAGTTACAGAGGCCTGTATCAGAGAGATATGTGCCATGCCCACTGCACTGGTCTGGACACTGGGCACGTGGAAGTTCACAATTTAAACCTCCCCAGCCTGGGCTACAGAGGCATTCTCCATTTACACAGACACCATGGTTGGAACAGGATGGATCCAAGCAATCAACTGAAACAAAGCAAAACAAAACAAAGTGAGTGAAAAAGGTCAGGACACTGAACACACAGTCTGAATTGACATCAGTTGATGGATCTGTGCTCAGCAGCTTCCTTGCTGCTGAAATGAAGCAAGCTTGCTCAGTTGTTTGTTAGGATTTTCTGGGAATCTGAAAACATAAAAAGGTCATTCTGCTTGCTATGAAGAAATTTCAAGAACCAAGTAGTGTTAAAAAAAAAAAGAGGAATAGGGAAAGGAATTATTAAAACAAAATTGTAAGACTGTTTTGAGACCAAGGAAGAAGAATATATATTCCAAAAAGACACCAAACACTGGGATTCTTAAACAATTTATCAATAATCGTGTAAACTTCACAATGACACATACATAAACAGAACAATGTTACTCAGCTGCTATGACATTCTTTGTATTTTATGTATTTAGGCTTCAGAAGTTTGATGAAAGGAGGCAAGAAAGTTTGTATTCTCACTGTCTTTCCCTAGTCAACTGACGTCCAAGACGTGAGAACTTTTCACCAAACACGAATCTTGCCTATGTAAACTTTGAAAATAACTTCCTTCTAACATACATTCAAGCAGAGTATTACTTTAAAAAAAATGGAATGATTTATGACTCCCTTTAACTTGGGCCTCAAAGACCAAAGAGGAGCACAAATGCTATACTAACACAATTCAACATGTCAATTACATCTAAAAAACATATAGTAAGAAGAGTTCTCTAGGCAGTATCCACTACTACCTGTTCTTTATCCCTGAAGCTAATTGACAAACAGTGGAGTTGCTTATGCTCCTTTTTGTCTTGTCATGCTGTCCACTGTACAGTATCTTTTGCTTCTATCTTTCAAGCATTCCTTCAACACAACTGGCATAAAACAGTGCAAGCAGCCCTTTTATTTGGCTTTTTTCAGTACTATACTTGGAGACACATGCTGCAACTGGAAAACAATGGTGGCATCAGAAAACAGTTGTCAAAGTAGAGTTAGATTTCTGAATAAGAATTAAAGACTAATATAGAAAGTTTGTGGGTGAAGGTATATAGATAACCTTTCCACCCCACAGATAGTGAATGGTACTTATTTAATTGTCCATTTAATAATGTTGCATGAGCATATTTTCACATAGCAGCTTTAGCTTCATTAGTCCCATCAATACAGTAATTTCCCGTCATGTTGGATTTCGGCTTTCATAATTCTCAGCTCGAACATCCAATTGGAAATTATAGGATTTGGTTCACTGCATTTTGAGAGCCTAGCTTAATGAATAAATCCACAAGATGCCCTGTAAATTGAAAGACAAGCAGACAAATTTTCAGGTCGACCCACGACACAATTGAGCCCAAAGTTTCTGATGTGAAGTGAAACATTTGTTAAGTGAGTTTTGTCCCATTTTACAACCTTTCTTGCCACAGTTGTTAAGTGAATCATTGCAGTTGTTAAGTTAGTAACACGGTTGTTAAGTGAATCTGGTTTCTCCATATGAATTTGCTTGTCAGAAGGTTGCAAAAGGCGACCCCATGACCCTGGGATATTGCAAACATCATAAATATGAGCCAGTTACCAACTGTCTGAATTTTGATCCCATGACCACGATGATGCAGCAACAGTTGTAAGTGTGAAAAATGGTCACAAGTCACTTTTTTTTCCAGTGATCTAACTTTGAAGAGTCACTAAATGAACTGTTGTAAGTCGAGGACTACCTGTATTTAAAATGAACAATCAAGGCTCTGAGACCTTGCCTATCCTTGAATGTCTGAAAGAGGATTCTACAGTATAGCATTCAGCTGAAAAAAGCACAAAATCCCTTAAGAAGTTCATATTAAATGCACCATGGTCTGAAGGTCTCCCTGCAGTGATGCTGGTGAAGTGCAACCATGATTCCCTCTTCACAGGATCTATTCCGAATGCTTTGAACTGGATGTACATGCACATTAAATCACAAAGCACTAAGAATAAACAATGCTTTAATGGTTCCGTAAAGCAGATGATGAAAAGAAAACTGTAGACCCTCTTGGGGTTTGAAATGCATTCCTAGCATCTTGAATGACAAAGGAATATAGTTTTCTCTCTTTTTCTGACCTAAATTTATAAATGCTTTAAGCATGAAATATTCCTTTAAAAGTAGTATATTTACTAACTGGACTATCCTCTGTATTCTGAGTTAAAAACTAGCTTTTGGTGGTTTGGAACCTTCATTTCTAGTGTCAAATAACTGGATGAAAAATAGATGAAGTCTCATTGGAAAAACGATTCCCTTCTCTGACTGATCATAACAAAAAGAAAAAGAAGCAAGCTATGTAACATCTATATTACATCATCTAGAACAAATATTTCCGTTAGAACCAACACATTCACTTTCATTGTTTATAGTTTTTGCAGATATAAATTAATGACTCTGTTGGTTAAGAATAAACTATCACATTCCAATCAATAAATGTAAGTATAAGTCTTCCAGATGTTGCTAACTTATCTGTCATCACTGGTTTGCTCATTCCCATTTTGCTCTTAAATGGGAAGAAATACATTAACACAATATCCTCTTGTTTCCTTAATGCATTTTCCTCTAGACTACGGGTTTCCAAACTTGGCAACTCTAGGACTTGTGGATTTTAACTTCAATATGCTGGCTGAGGAATTCTGGGAGTTGAAGTCCACAAGTCTTAAAGTTGCCAAGTTTGGAGATCCCTAATCTAGACAAAGTAAGAGGTGAGGAAAAAGCAAGGAGAAAAGACATTGAGGCTTTGGCCAGAAGACCAAAGTAATTGTAACTCAAATTATTTATTTTTTAGAACATCATACAATATCTATCTTAATAATGTCTCATTTTGTTGCTTTTGATACATCCCTGCCCTCTCTCCCTTATTCCCAAGAAGAAATCACTTTATTGCACACATTCTCCTTGCTAACAAATCATATTTGCTGCATGCTTGTTAACATGATTTTTGTCCTGAATCTATTCTTTGTATCTCTTTGTTGTTCCCCCTTTGAATGCTACCCTCATTATGTAATCAGAAAGTACATTAGAAACTAGGGGAAAAATAATTTGGTATCCCAGATAAACTTCACAGTTAAAAAGTAGTCTATTGCTATCTCTAAGGAGAGTCAAATGGCCATTTCAGGATGTACTATCAAAGTGGATCAGTACACGTGCCCACCCTACCATAATTGCAAGAAACTTTTTTACTGTAAAATTAAAGCAGAAGATGAACCAGCCATTTTTACACATTTATAAGTTTATATCTTTTTCTTAAATATTAACATCAATAAATCTACAATCACTTCTCATCAAATTCTGGGGCAAAATTAATTTACTCCCGTTTGCAAGGTGGAGTATAACTTTGGTAATGAAATTGAAATAACTATTTTATAATCCAATCCAGATTACACAGATAATCCCCTGGTTGACTACTGCAACACACTCTTACATGAGGCAGCCCTTGAAGATCACCCAGAAGCTTGGCATGCCCATGCAATACTTCTGCTTTACAAGCTGCACTGGTGCTCCATTTTCTTTTAAGTGTGAATCTATTTGCTAATTATGCCTAATATGGTAGAGGGTCAACTATTTAAGGGACAGTTTAGCTTCTCTAGCATTTGGCCAGTGTTTTGATTCAACAAGTTTGGCATGTTCTAGGTTCCTTTGATTCTTTTGGAACCCTAGAAGTGGGCTTTGACTGTTGTAATGCCTACTGTCTGGTATGTAGTTCTCCTTGAGAACCATGTAGTTCCTATATTTTTGTAATTTCAAAAGGCTTTGAAGACATGGTCTTCTCCCACGTCTTTGACTAGAATGGATGTTGCCTTGTATAAGGAGTGAGTGTGTGTTTTATGACTACCTGGATTGGCATCTTGGCTTTCTCGATTACCTTCTTTTATTGTTGCATTTACTTTATTGCTCTATAGTTTTTCTGCTTTCTTATAAATTGCCCATAGTTCTTGGACTCAGATGGTAAACAAATAAATAAAAAACCCAAATAATCAGGGATCCCAATTTTATCTTTATAAAGAATGAATTAAAACCTGTCTGAAGTCTTCCAGGGACAGCTGGATGTGTATGTGTGTGTCTGTGTAGTATTCAGAATGACTATGATTCTAATCATTACTTTAAATTATATAATATACTACCAATCAATGTTAATGTCAATATCAATATTTATATATTATATTTCTACATTATTTAAAAGAACACACTGTTAAATTCTAAACCAAATATTTCTGAAGAGGACTCTAAATACTGATAATTATATATTCCACTTAATTAGTTAAAAGAAGAAAAGTGGAGGCCATGAGTCTTTAATTGACATTAGACATCACACTTGGATTGAAGGAGGAAATACATTAGGTTAAGTGCATTTTGTTCCAGTGAGTTCAAGTAGTTTACTTTATGATAAATCTATTTAGTACAACAAGTTTAATCATTTCTGCTTGTGGGTTTCTAATAATTAGCTTATTTTTCTCCAATATCATATAAACGTCTATTGTAAATTTGAACCTTCCCTTTGTTTCCAACCTCCCTTCATCTGACTTCCAAAAACCATAAAAATAATTGCTAATGGCTTTGCAATTTCTTCAGTTAATCCCCTTGGAACCCAGAAGTATGCTTCAACAGATTATGCTGGTTTAAATTTATTAAAATATCATCTATTTAATTCCTCTCCTGACCAGAAGCGCAGGAATGGAGAAATTTTCTGTATGTATGGATTTGTGTTTGGGAAGGAGAAGGGGAGAGAAGTGTGTGTGTGTGTGATTCTCTTAGAAAGAGGTATGATCTATAACTTTTTATCTTCCTCTAATTTTGATTACCCCTACCAATACAAATCCAGCCCCCTATTTGTGCTAATCCTTTATTACAACTTGAATAACATGCCATTCTGCTATAATATTTCTAAAGATTTGATACTTTCCTTCACAGAATTAACATTTCTTGGATTTTAGATTACTCTCAGGCAAGCAGGAATAAAATTTTAATCCTAATGCCACCAAAGCTTTTCAAATGAGATCAGTGCCACAAACAGAGAGCTTGACCTTCTCATTCTTCTTGTTCTCTTAGGAACTAAGATTGCAAAAAAGAGGCTCCTAGTGTTATCAAAGAATATGGATGCCTGTCAGAGACCTGACTTTCTAAGTTTTTATTTATTTTATAGATAGACTTGGCCCTTCTTATTCTGAACTCAAATGATCAGGGCAAGAGTCATCTGCAGGAATTGATTGCCACTGAAACTCAAAAACACATTCACGAAGTATTTGTTCTGCTATACCCGAGTAAGTGACAATTTTCTCTCTTTTACAAATGTCATGTTATAGTAGCATTTGTATCTACTGCTCACACACAGGAAGAAGACACTGGGAAAATCTGTAACAAATTGCAAGTGGTACTAAATACAACATGAAAAAAGTGGGTGATTATGAATGAGTGTCCACAAATAGATAATTAACAAGAAAAAGAGAGCAGACACACTGTAAGATACAGGAAAACACATGATAAAACGTGACTGTGCCACAGATTCTATTGATTTAGATTTATTTTAAAGGATAAAAATATTTTATAATAAAAATTATAACTTGATATACATTTGTTGATTTAAATTTTCTGCTGTAATGCCTGCCTTCTGGAACATTCTCCTCTCTGAGATTAGGATGTTGGCCTAACTTGAAGACCTGCTATATGCCCGCACCTGGGGTCCCAAGTATGCAATATTCCTGGTTATGTTGACCCTGACAGAGCATAATATCTCTTGGCTGCTATTTGTACTTAATGTTTTCTTTGAATTGTGTTTGAACTATTTTAAATGTTTTTATGTTTGTTTGCCAGCTAGAGTCAAAGGTGTGAGATGAGTGATGACACTAACTAACTAAACAAATAGGTCTAAAAATTTTGGAAAGAGTATACTGGAATTTTTACCAAACAGGATTATAAAGTGAGAGAAGAAAAAATGTGGAGAGAAGATGTATTCAGGAAGAAATTTCACTAGAAAAGTAAGGTTCAACTGGCAATAAACCAGTTATCAAATAGGAAAGCCGCAGGCAGAGATTAAATACTCTTTGAACTCTTGAAATCTGCAGGAGAGATAGCTAAAATCCCAGCACTTCTATGTTAACACATATGGGACAATGCTGTGTGGCTTAGAAACTAGAATAAATGGTGTACGTGTATGTACACACACACACACACACACACACACACACTGCTACTTAGTTACTAACACTTATATGCCATTCCAGTCAAAAGTGACCCTGAATGGTTTAAAAACCTCCAGATATAATAAAAAGGTTAAAAAGAAAAGTACAATCTGATATAATAAACAACAGCCCAATATGACTGCCATACTAATAAAAGTGTGTGATGCACAACCTTTCCTTGATGGGAGCAAAGACTCAAATGTTCCTGTTAAAGGTCCTTTGGAAGAGCCACTTCTAAATAGTCACTTGAAACCATAACTCGTATACCAAAGCAGTTAGACTCAACAGATGTGCAAAATACTGAACAACTGTACCAATTATCAGGGAAACAGTTTGGTTTTGTCAAAAAAGGAAATACGTAGCAAGAACACAAGGACTATGATGAGATTCTGAGTTTCTGTATCCAGGGAGGTTAGGTTAAGCTCACCTGTCCTATCCCTTTGCGGCCAAGCAAGGAATATTTATTCAAACAGTGAACGAATTGCTGCTTGAGCTGATTTCTTGCTGAGTTTTATTTTAATCTGGCAAGTGCCATTATATTATTTCCCATGCATGTATTTTATTTTAGTCAATGCCTATTAAAAAAAACCATGTCTTAAACATTTTAGATTTATTATTTTATCCTATTACAGTGTTAATTGTCTTAAATACATTTTTGGATGGAAGATAGGGTATAGTTCTGGTCACCATGATACAAAAAAGATGCTGAGACCCTAGAAAGTGTGCAGAGAGGAGCAACCAAGATGATAAAGAGTCTGGAGGCTAAATTGTATGATGAACAGTTGACGGCTACTGTATGTATGTCTAGCCTATTGAAGCGAAGGTTTAGGGGGAATAGCAATAGCACTTAGACTTATATACTGCTTCACAGTGCTTTACAGCTCTCTCTAAGTGGTTTACAGAGTCAGCCTATTGCCCCCAACAATCTGGGTCCTCATTTTACCAACCTCGGAAGGATGGAAGGCTGAGTCAACCTTGAGCCGGTGAAATTCAAACTGCCAAACTGCTGGCAGCTGGGAGTGAGCAGAAGTAGCCTGCAGAACTGTGTTCTAACCACTGCGCCCCCAGGGCTCTTGATAACTGTCTTCCACTACTTGAGGGGCTGTCACAGACAAGAGGGGGTTGACTTATTCTCCAAAGAACAAGAAGTATGGGATGGAAGCTCATTAAAGCTCATTAATTTATCCAGCCTAGAAGTAAGAAGAAATTTTCTGACAGTGAGAACAATTAATCAATGGAACAGCTTGCCTCCTGGAGTTGTGGGTGTTTTGTCACTGAAGGTTGGGCAGCTGTTTGACCAAGACTTTATAAAATCTCATGTCTTGAGAAGAGGGTTGGACTAGAAGACCTCCAAGGTCCCCTCCAGCCCTATGATTCTGTGTTCTACGTTCTATTATCAGTAAGAAAAAAAAATAACAATCAAATTTTCAAACATAATCAGTCATATTTTTTCAATCTGTTTCAGCAGGATTACTGTAATTGGTATGCCAAAAACTTTCTTTCCTTTGCTCACCTGGTGATCCGGATTTTTACAACTGAGATGTAATAACCCTAGTTTTAGCTAACTATTAAGCAAAGGATTTCTTAATATCTCTGTTTCTCAGCAGTTGGCTACCTGCCCCAAACCCTTCGGATAAAAGTAACCTGTGGAAGATATTTTTGTTTGTTTTTATTTACTTTCCACTTGTTTTAAACATTTCCGGTTGTTATTTTTAAAAAAACAACAACAATATCTTGCTTTATTGGTTTGTTGAACATTACCTACCTGGACTTCAAACAAAAACACCATTAAACATTGTACTGCTTTTTGCTAGGCTTTACATGAGAACAGCACCTGTCTAGCTGCTTTTCTTCACACTTCTTTGCACAACTGAAAAAGAGTTGTGATTGCTTTAAGGAGTTCACTCA
>NW_015387150.1:424548-464628 GCF_001527695.2 Protobothrops mucrosquamatus
TTTTTAAAAAAACAACAACAATATCTTGCTTTATTGGTTTGTTGAACATTACCTACCTGGACTTCAAACAAAAACACCATTAAACATTGTACTGCTTTTTGCTAGGCTTTACATGAGAACAGCACCTGTCTAGCTGCTTTTCTTCACACTTCTTTGCACAACTGAAAAAGAGTTGTGATTGCTTTAAGGAGTTCACTCACAACAGTAATACAATTTTTAACTTCCAACATAGGTAGCAGTTGGATTAATTTAATGTATAGTAGAGAGGTACTGCGCTTCTAGGATACTTCCAAATACTTTTCAAAGCATGCAGAAACGTATTTTTTTTCTTCCATTAATCAATTTAATAATTGATTGTTCCCAGGCGATCACATCAGACACAATTCCAGATGGCACAGTTATTAACCAGCCATGATCTTAAGCAAGATATTTACTTATTTATTTAATTAGCTTTATATCTCTTCCTTTTCAAAGCTCAAGATGGCATATTCAAATTTATCCTACCACCACGTAAGATAAGATGGACAAACAGCCACAAGCACGAAGTCACCTAGTCAAAGAAATAAATCTGCCTTTCTTAAGTATGGTCCAACAGTGCAAAACTGATTATAAACTATTCTAAGAATGGAGTTTCCTAAATACTTTTTTACACAATCTGTGTCCTGTTGAATTATTGTTTCAGATATATTTCTTTATCTAAACAGAAAGGAGTGTGATAGCTCAGTGGCTTAGTAACACTGGAGATGGTCTCTGCTCTAGCACTTCAAATTCTAGCACTGCATGTTGGGGTGAACTCCCTCCCTCACCTCAGCTTCTATCTACCTAACAGCCGGAAAGCATGTTCTATGCAAGTGGATAAACGTGGGAAGCTAAAAGCCTACCAGAATTCCTTCCTTCCTTCCTTCCTTCCTTCCTTCCTTCCTTCCTTCCTTCCTTCCTTCCTTCCTTCCTTCCCTCCCTCCTTCCTTCATTTATTTATTTATTTATTATTTAAATTTATATACCGCCTTATCTCCCTTACGGGACTCAGGGCGGTGAACAGGCAATAATAAAAATCACAATAAATATTTAATAAAAAGCCTGCTCTAAAATACCCCATATAAAACCCCTAGCAAAGCCCAATCAAAACTACGCCAGGCCGGCCGCATGGAATAGATGGGTTTTCAAGGCTCGGCGGAAGAGGCGCAGGTCCGTAGTTGTACGTAGGTCGGGGGGTAGGTCATTCCAGAGGGCAGGAGCTGCCACAGAGAAGGCTCTCCCCCTGGGGGTNNNAGGAACCTAGGTTCAAAAAATGTTGCCCTATGTTGCAACTTTTTACAGTTTAAAGTTACAGGAAAAGGATTTTACTGGGACAATGTGGTAATATTAAACTATTAGGTTTTTTTTAAAAAAAATCCATAAGGTATTTAAGAACTTTTATTAAAAGGTAAGAGCTCATTAACTGGAGCTAAGCTCCTGTTAACTATAACATATTAAGCTCTTGACTTGGCCATTTGATTATTCCTTCTTTTACTGATTTATGTTACAACTGAGCCAATGGCATATTGATAGGAAAGTTGAATAGTAATATATATTGTATAGTCCAAAATAAAATACACTTGTGGGGTTGGGTAATTCAGAAGGAGTTTGCTAATGAATAGCCTTATTAACAGTTATCCCTCAATAAACAATAACTGAAGAGTAATGAAGTAGAGAAAGTATCTACAATCCAGGAGGTTGCCAAAGAAACAACGATATTCCAACAATGGTCAACATTACAATAATAATATTTGGATATTTCTTGATTATAGATCAGAAAACGTGAACAGTGTGGTGTTCCAAGGTGCAACTCTTGCCTCAGAATCAGGAGGCTTTAAGTTCAATTCTAGGTAGCAGTAGATATTTTTCTCTCTGAAAAATATGTGAGCTGTGAGCTCCATGTAGGCATCAGGAAGGGCATCCAGCCAGTAAACACTCAGCTCCATTCAATAGCCCCGACTCCACCCAATGCAAGAGATTGCAGGTTTATTAAAGAAAAATCAGAAAATGCATATACATAAGTTGAAGAGAAAAATATGTAATAGTTTAATTAAATAAAATACACCTTAGAATTATAAAATCAGAGCTGGAAGAGCCTTGCAGATCTTCTAGTTCAACCCTTTACCTAGCAAATGGCTGCCTAATGCCTGCTTGAAAACCTCCAATGATAGAACTCCCATGATTATAGGAACTGTTCCACTGCTTAATAGCAATCCCAGTAAGGAAATTTTTATTTCTAGTTTGGATCTCTCTCTGAATGTTTCTGGCCACTGATTATTTTCTTACCATGATGCACAACAGACAATAAATCCACACCCCTCTCTTGTGACAACTGTTCAAATAATGAAAGACATATGTCACATTTCCCTTAAAATTTCTTTTCTTTACTCTAAACTTACCCAGTTACTTTATCAATTCTTCATAAGATTTAGCCCCTCTGCATTTTTGTTGTTCTTTGTGCTCTTTCTAATTCCTCAGCAGCCAGCAGAATTTGACAATTATGCTAATCTTTGACTTTAATAAAGATCTGATGATGAAATTGGACAAGTATTCCAGGTGCTGTCTAACTAATGCAGCACAGAATAAAACTATCACTTTCCGTGATCTGGACTTTTGTTGATATAGCCCAGGATTGCATTGACTCTTTTGGCACTGCCACACACTTAATTCCTTTATTTTTCTTTGTGTGCCCTCAATTGCTATTTAAATCTTTGTATGTTAATCTTATTGGTAGAGAAGGCCCAAATCCTACATAAAAAGTCCAATTACAGTTCAATTAAAGTTCAGGCATAGGGCAAGGTATGCTAAATTGTACCTTGATGTACCGTATATTATGGATAAGGCATAATGCACAAACAAGAAAGATTTTGCACATACTATAGTTAAAATGTGTTGGTCAAACGAGAAGTAGATTGTTAAAAAGGGAAGTATATTATTGGGAGTTAGGCTATGGTACTACTGAAATGACAGTTACAAAAAATTGTGATTAACCTATGCATACGCTGAAACATTTTTGCTGTGTCCTTTCTTTGGTAGAATAAAGCGTATTTTACAATCTCTTCCATGGTGTGTTAAATTTGGGCAAAGGGCACACTGGGCAACAGAACCAGTATTGAGTTGGGACAACATTATTAAGCAAACACAATTTAAGGTTTCAAAACCTCTTATACTAGACTAGAGTGTTTTCGGATTTTCATTAGTCTGGGCCTCATCCAGAGTTCTCAAGAGCTTTTGCTCTTAAATTGGGAAGGGGTGTTATATTAGATACTGACCAGTAGGGGGCATTACATGATTTATTTTTATCTTGATTGAAAAGTATGAGAGCATGTAGAAAAATTTCCTAAGATGACCCTTCCTGCAAGCTAGGAACTCTCAGACCAAGATATCTATAAAATTAAATTCAGTATATAATCAACAAGTTTAAGCTTGTCAATTGCTGTTAAGGGGTTCAATATAGAACATCTAGTATGCAGCATACTTATGCTGAAAATGTACTCTAACAACGAAACTGATCCCATAGTGCTTCCTATTAGTCAGTAGCTAGCATAGATAAAGTATTGTCTACACAGAGATAACCCAGATGAGATTAAGCCTAGTGTATCTTTTAAAAAATACATATTTTGGGGAATACTTTGATATTATGAGAAAAGCCTATCCATGCAAAGATAATTTATTTGTATTAATAAGCATATGAATGGCCAATCACACAATGATGTTTCACAGAATGAGAAAACAACTTGCTTAAGAATTTATTTCTGCTTGAAGTCTATGCTCTTAAAATGATTTAGCATATATAGAAAAATCAACAATACGAGATTCAGAATACATGGGATCTTTAGGGCCCAGATCAGTGATGGCGAACCTTTTAGAGACTGAGTGCCCCAAAACCGGGCCCTCCCCACCACCCCCGCCCACCCCTGCTCTGCCCCCTGCCCCTGCCCACTCTGCCCATCTCCGCCCCATCCGCAGGGCCATCCACCGCCTCTACGGCCTGCCGCAGATCACCCAGGCGGCCCAGCAGTGCTATGGCAGTCACGCCTTCCACCTGTGCCCTGTAGCATCAACTGCGCGCCACAGGGTGCAAGGGCGGAGTCATGTCCCTGCTGCCTGGCTGCCATGTCCTTGGCTGCACTGCTCCGTGCGGGCCATGCTCAAGGGTGACTCTCCTCCGGGGGGGCTGCTGGTGAGGAGGAGATCGTGGGGGGAGGCAGGGCTGGGGCGATGGTGCGCATGCCCACAGAGAGGGCTCTGAGAGCCGCCTCTGTCACCCATGCCATAGGTTCGCCATCACTGGCTTAGATTATTAGCTGAAACCTAGTAACAGAGTTTCCATAGATATGACATTCTCACTGTTCCACCCTAAGAAAAACTATCTTAAAGGTAGAATACATATATTCAATCACACAAGGACAAAAAAGGTCAAGGCATTTTTCCAATACTGTATTATGCAAAATTCCCTAGGGCTAAAAATTGTATTTATAAAGTTAAATACCTTTGAAAAATGGCACAGCTATAAAAGTGACAACAAAAATACTATTAACCTAATCTAATTTGTTAATTTTACTCACTTTCTACCCCAAATTGCACTAAATGAAGGCTGACAAGTTAGCTATTTCAATTTTTTGTGTGTGCAATTTTAATAGAGCAACAGTGTACGCAGCAAAATTTGTGTATCACATATATCGATTTCAGTGCCATGGCCATTTCAGGTAAATTGTTTGAACAATATGACTATGATGAATATCTGAAATAAACAGCTAACGGGGAAAAAAGTGCTGACCTACAGTATCCAATTCCATTTCATAGCTAGAAAGTAGCATATGAATCAACCTCAGTCCATTCTTTTCAAAGCACAAATCAATAGAGATTTTTTTTACCTTTTAATAAAAAATCAGATATGTTTATTTGGTTGTTGCTATTGCTACATGGAATAAATGTTTTAAACTATTAAATAATTGCCTAAGAATTTATTTTATATGCAACTAACCTAGTATCTCCTAAAGAATTTTGCACAATATCAACAAAATGAAAGTTATTTTGAAGAGACAGTGCCAATATTATGGAATTCTGGTTTATTAAACGATGCATGGGATTTTTTCTTGTGATTTTTCTGAACCATATATATATATATTTCATTTATACATGTTTTCTAAAATCCATTGATCTTTCAAATTCCTTATTCTTTCTTGCTCCTGATTAAACCATTTGTTCATTCTTTCTAAACACACTAATATATAGAGGTCAGAGTTTAGCAGTCACAGAGAGCCTTTAATAAGAATAGCATTTCACTTATGTCAAGTTTTTTTCTTCTGGAATCTATAAAGGAATTGCACTACCTACAAAGATAATAAACCTATTACAGTTTATAGTATTTCTTTTCTTGACGAAAGAACTTGGAGATGAAAACTAGTTTGAGGTTAAAAACAGGATGAAATAGGCTTGTAAAGGTAAGTTAAAAGCCAAATTAAATTATTCCAGTATTTGAGGGGCTGCGACAAAGAAGAGGGGGTCAAATTATTCTCCAGAACACCAGAGGACAAGAAACAATGGTTGGAAAATGAGCAAAGAGTGAAGCAACCTGGAATTAAGGAGAAACTTCCTAACTGTGAGGACAATTAACCAGTGGAACAGCTTGTCTTCAGAAATCGTGGGCGCTCCATCACTGGAGGTTTTTAAGAAGTGACTAGACAGTCACTTGTCTGAAATGATATAGGTTCTCTTGCTTGAGCAGGGAGCTGGACTAGAAGACCTCCAAGGTCCCTTCCAGCTTCTATTCTATTCTATTCTATTCTATTCTATTCTATTCTATTCTATTCTATTCTATTCTATTCTATTCTATTCTATAAGATAATCATAAATGTGATGATTCTATACTGTATTTTTCCTATGAGGACAAATTAGTTTCCCCAGATAATTTGACCAGGATGGTATCAGGTCCAATGTGTATTTATATATTTTTACCACACACTCAAATACATACATGCACATGATGTTCTTCTGTGCACAGATTTATGGGAGAAGGGAAACACCAGGATCATGAAATTGCTGATTAAAGAATGTTATCCTAGGGTATAGGTTTTGTAGGCTATAAAGTCCAAATAGCTATGCAGAGAATTTGTTTTAAATATCTACTTCAGAAATTTTCCAAAGAAAGATTTGCATTAATTTTATAATTATTTCTTAAATAGAATGAATAAAGCACTGGAATTAAGGGCTCTTTCAGTCATAAATATTTGACTAGGTTTTCCTGAACTAAATGCACTTATTGAGACTCTCATAAAATACTGTTATTTTGAAGAGGATACTGAAACGGATTATATTTAACATACATTTGCAAAAATTTCTCCAGAGAAACAGAGAAAGGAGAAAGGTACAGACTGGCTGATTCAGGCATATTCTTGGTGCAGCTGCAATGCCTGCTCTAACTCTTGATATTGGCAAGAGGAATATAAAGAATTGCTCAGCCACCCACAAACTGAATAAGCTGACTTAGTGGATCTGATAGGGTCTGTGAGCTGGATGTTGAAAGCTTTCTATAAATACAGATTACATAAATATAACATAAATGATATCATTGCTATTTCTGTGGACAATTTGACCATTCAGTGACAGATATGAAGTTTAACTTATTAACATAAGCTCTGCGGATATATATATATATATATATGTGTGTGTGTGTGTGTGTGTGTGTGTGCGCACACACACACACACACACACTTAAAGCACACAATTATTTACTTATTAAATCAAGGTTTAAAACATCACTGATAATAAGACATTTACACTACCTTATGCATAGTAAATATGTCTGGCTTTTTTAGAAATGATTTTGTATTTTTAAAATTCATTGTTTTATATATTTATATTTTTGTTTAATTGCTTATGCTGCCCAGAGTCCTATTGTGATGCGGATGGCCATATAAATTTGAAAAATAAATAAATAGGTCAAGTAGATAAAATACTGGAGGAGGTTTGGGAAAATTCTGGTTTAAGTCTTCCCCTAGAATTTCATATTCAAGGTAGCTTTCAATCTAACATTATATTTCAGTCCAACCTTCTTCAAAAGGGTAAGTCTCATGTAATTCCCTTGAACTCTGTGAGAAAAGGTAAGATATGATGCAATCCAATGAATGAATGAATGAATGAATATTGGAAGTGACACTGAAAATAATTATGAGAGATTAACCTGAACAGGAAAACAGTAAACTTCCTTTCCTTCATTCCTGTTTGAGATATCATCAGATATACATTGGATGCTGGATACCAATAATACTGTTTAAATCAGTGGTTCTCAACCTGTGGGTCGGGACCCCATTTGGGGTCGATCGATCATTTCATGGGGNGCCACTTGCCAGCTATGCCTCGGCCGGCGAGGGGGCGGAACCACGCATGTGCGGCGCTCCCGGGCAGGGAACATCCTTGACTTACGACCGGTTGGGTAGTCCTTGACTTACGACCGGTTTAGTCCTCGACTTACGACCGGTTTAGTCCTCGACTTACGACCAGTTGGGGTCGCGGCATTAAAAAGGTTGAGAACCACTGGTTTAAATAGAGACAGACACCTTGCTTGCTTTAAGGATAGGACATTTTGCTGAAGTCAACCATAGAACATAGGATATAGAATAATAGGGTTGCTGCAGCACACCTCTGACTCCTACTTTAGTGATAATCTATAAGGACACTTAGATCCCTCTCATAGTTAGTACTGCTGAGCCGGGTACAACCTATTCTATACCTCTGCATTTGGTTATTTGTTGCCCATGTGTAGGACCCTACTTTTCTCACTACTGAATTGCATTTTGTTGGATAGGGCCCAGTGCTGAAGTCTATCAAGATCCTTCTGAATTTCAAATCTATCTTCTAAAGTGTTAGCTATTCTGGCCAGCTTGGTGTTGTCTGCAAATTTGATGACTTCCCTTTCTATCCATTCATCTAAATCATTTATGAAGATGTTGAAGAGTACTGGGCCTAAGTCAGAACCTTGGAGCAGCCCACTGCATGGTTTCCTCCAAGTTTCATTTTGGGCTACCTACTGAGTGATGTTGGTCAGCCAGTTACAAATCCATTTGGTGGTGGTATTGTCTATTCCACATTGACCTATCTTACCAAGTCTAACTAAGCTATGCTTACAGCATTTCTCTTATCCACTAAGTTTGTCTGGTATGATCTATTTTTGGCTTCTAGCAATTGCCTTGTTCTGGAGAACTTTCCATTTTAAGCATCACAGGGGACAAAAATTAATTGTAAGCAAAATCCAATTCCTGGCCATATTTGGTCATTTCAATTTAGTTAAAACTTTTCGCTTTCCTATTCCTGGCACTCCCTCACACCTTTTGCAGAAAACTTTAGCTACTTAAATGTTCAATACAAAGTGCTTTTTAAGAATTCATTAAATTGCCTTCCTTTCTGTATACCACTTACTTTCCTTTAATTCAATGTGATTGCATGTAACAAGAATAATTTACTCTACATGGGGTCTCTAAGTGACATGGATACCTGTAGTCTTTCAAATCTGGGTCCTCTTTTTCTGAATTAATTATGACTGAAGTGTTTGCTTTTATAGGTTTCCAATTATGCCATTTTGTATACCATCTTTTTTATTTGTTTTGTTCTGCATTTTGCACTTTAAAAATGCTCAGTCAATAAAATCCATACCCCCAAAGAAAAGAAAAGATAGATCCAGACCCCATAACAAAAGAATCACTCAGGTTTACCTGTGGTGTGTTATTTTGCAATGGCTGAAATTATTAAGATCCTTAAGTACATGGAAAGAAAGAAGCATAAATACAAATCACACCAACCAGTAACACAGAAGATGCTGAAATCCTGAACTTCTGCTCCAGGACTATTACAGTAGTTGTGTATCAGAGCATTATGGAATTTTTCCTTTTGTCCTCTCGCCCTCTTTACTCAATACAAGGTGAACAAATGTAGTTTGTATAGCAGCATTTACCTTCCTCACAGTTTTCGCCTTTGTATCCTACAGAGCAAACACAGTTCCCTTCAATGCAAGAACCATGGCCTCCGCATGACGGATCAATACACTGGCTGATGGGTATGTCACACTCTGGCCCTTTCCAGCCACTGTAGCACAAACAGGCTCCTTTGGTGTATTGTCCATTGCCACTGCACAGAACTGGACACGCAGCTGGATAATTGAATGGAAAAAAGGAAACAAAACAGCATGTCAATAATGAACTTGTGTAAGGGTATGCTGACTTTACTAGCAAGAAACAGACTTTAAAAAGTGTTTGAATTAAAAAAAGGCAATACATGCTGTTCTGAGTTACCATTTTAGGTAATTTAGGCTTTAGGTATCTAGAGATGCAAAAGATTTTTGCTGAAGCATCTTCATCTTGATAAAAAGAGAATCTCCATTGTAGGGTTTGAATCAAACTTTTATATTGCCAGCATTATTTCAATAAATGCAACCATTTTCACAGTTGCCATAATTGATCATTTTTGAAATCAATTACATTAACAAATCACTATATAAAACAATATATGATTGGGGCTATTGAAAATCACAGCATTATCCTTGCAGATATTTTTTTCTAAGTAATTTTAATGTCACAACATTAAGTATAAATATTATTTTAAGTATTAATAATACCAACATGAATAGTTTCTTAAGATGGAGTAAATTCTAAGGCAAAATAATGTTATTAGATGCTATAGTAGTGAGTCACACCTTGACAAATTAGAATAAAACAAGCAAAGCTTCATTTACAGACTTTCTTTTCACAACCTCACATTTTTTTCAGAGAAACTTTGATATAGTTTCCATGATTTAAAAATAAACTCATATCAAGTTCTTAAAAACCCAACTTTGCCCAGGCATATGGGTCTTCATTGATTATGGCTGTTGAAATGATGTTTTTTTTTTTTAGTGGAACTAGCTGGAATGTTAGACAGTTCACAACTATTATACCATGCAGTACATTTTCCATTCAAATATGGTTGAACCTGCTTATAATACAGTATATTATTAAGTATTTTTGTGTCTTCAGATCAATGTTGATGCCTGGACAATTCCCTGCATTTTTCAGGCAAGATTTCAGAAGAGGTTTGCCTTGCTTATTTCCTAGAGCTAAGAGAGTGTGACTGGCCCAAAGTAACCTAGCTGATTTTGTACCTAAGACGAGACTAGAACTCACAGATTCTGGTGCCTTAATCACTACACCAAACTGTGTTCTATAATATAATTATCATAAAGTATATCCTTGGTTGATCTCCAAAAACTAAACTAGCTAGGTATTTGGATGGGAGACCACCAAAAAAATCTCAGCTCTAAATTATTTAAGAAGAAAGCCTATAATTCGAATACTTAATAATAATAATAATACCAAGTTATTCTATGTGACATATTTCTATGCTTGCCTAAATATATGTATGGAATGAAAAAAAATGCCTGGACAGAATGGAAAGCATTAAGAAGTTTTTCTGGTTTATGCTTATAACTTCCAAAACAAAACAAACTTCCAAAATAATGCCTTTTCTGACACTTACCATTCAGACACAAACTGTCTTTTTTTAAAATAGTCAACCAATTATATTATCATGTTATTAGTCTTCTTTTAAAAAAACCAAACCCTCTTCTGATTCAAAAAATGATGGCATCAGAACAGCACCACTATTACATTTCCTGATAGGAACCTATTTGGTTAGCAGTTGCTGCCATGATGAGGATTGCAAGATGTACTGTAAGAACAGCCAACTAGTCCTGTCCAACTAGGCAAAGATCAAGCAGGATAAATAAATATCTATTAATTCTTACTTCTGCACATAAAAGTCTAAATGTGTGTATGCGATGGGAAGATGGATTCTACTTATTCCTGGGATGCAAATTCTCATGTGCCTGTCTTGGAACTAAAAGACTATGAAGGAAAAAGTTCATTATTCTACAGACCGCTGGGAAGGACAGTATAGACTGACATGCAATAAATCTATTGTCAGTACTCTACAAGCTGACCCTCTGAGAATCCTTCTTCAAGAGGATAATTAATTCTGCATCTCCAATAAGTCAGACTAGATCATTCCTTTAATAGGAATTAAACGGCTGCTCGTATGATATTGGATATGTTTTCCCTAAGGAAAGAAATATTAGATAGTGTTTCCTAATCTCTATTTTTCCTACTTTGATATTGCTTTTTCTTAAGATTTGGACATCTAATCACAGTTTGCAGCGTAACAGAGCTTAAAATAGAGTATATCCTTTCTTTGCTTAGGCCTTACAAAGACAAATTCCTTGAAGGATGATGATTTTTCAATCCTTCAAGTTCTTTTGAAGAGGACTGCCTGTCTAATTTGCCCTTTATTCTTACAGATACCAGGATATGTACAATACATGAATAATCAGCCAAATAAAGCCAAATAGTATGACAAATAACAAGGCAATAAACAATAGTGTCATAATTGCCACTAGAGAACAACATAGCTAATAGACTTACTTTAATTAAAGTTTTTAGGCAAATAGAGAAAGTTGACCTGGTATTGTAAAACTAATGCCAGCTTTACTTGGAAAAAGACAATAATCCTTCATTGAGATTTTTTAAAGAAACGGTCCTTTACCTTATAAACTATTTCCCATAAGAAGGGTTATTTTTGTTTTTGATTCCGATTAGTCAGCCTTGACTCCTGATAACTGCCTGGGCAAGTCCCTGCAGTTTTCTTGGAAAGATTTCAGAAATGATTTGCTATTGCCTACTTCCTAGTGCCAGGGGTGTAAAACTGCAGGCCCATGGGCCGGTTGCATCATACAGAGGCTGCGCCCATCCCAGCTCCAGCAATGCAAAAAAAAAGTCAGGATATGTCGCAACACGACATGGTGAGTGACACCCGTGCTAGCGCTGACAAAGACTAATTGGATCAAGGTAATCTAAGGTAGGACTAGAATTCACACTCCCAGTTTCTAGCCTGATATCTTAACCACAACACCAAATTGGCTGTCTATAAGGGTGTGTGGAATTAAACCTCCATGAACTTCTTAAAATAAGATACAGACCTATTTCAAATAATTGGTTGCTAATATTGTTGAGGTTTATATGGGGGCAAGTAGGACATCCAAATGAATACAATATACTTTAATCAACATAAATGACAAGCACATTTGGCAAAATTGAATCTTTCAGAATCTTTCAGAATCTTAAGAATAGTCATACAGAAAGCACATCCTGACAATCCAACTGGGTCATTAGTATAGTTTCCCAAACCAAGCTTCTCCACCCAATCCTGAAATGGCTGTAGCTGGACCTCATGTGACAAAGATGAATTAAGTAGACAAAAAAACACAACAACCAGAAAATCAAAACACTGGATGAAACCATTTAGGTCACTGAATACAATTCTATTTCTCAGTGTAAAGTTCAGTATAAAGCATCCAGAGAATGACTGTTTAGCCCCCACCTGAATACATTTAATTGAGGGAAACCCATAATGTCTTTAGATAATTGGTGCATTGTAGAACTTCTCTAATTATTCAAGAATTTTTTGTAGCAGTCTGTCTTATATATTTATTGAGGCATTATAAAAAAAAATCCTAAATATTTAACATTGAACTGTGAGTTCTCTTATCTCTTGTAATAACACTTATTTCTTTATGCTATCCATCAATTTTCTGTAGAATGGTGTACTGTATATTATCTTACATCCCTGATTTTAGGAACAAGGGCTCAAAGATCTCATCATTCCAATGAGAACTGGAGTAGAAATACAATATCTAAAAAGTTTACTCTCCTGTGCTATCAAACTACACGTTAGCAGGCAAGGCAGAGAATCATAGGACAAAAAACTCATCAGGTGTGTCAAATCCCTAATATTCAAAAACCATGTGGGGAAAGCAGCACACGCTGACTTAAGCACTAAAGTATGGATGCTTTAATTAATCCAGGGTGAATTTAATTGCTTTAGTTAAGTGGAAATTGGGTTAAAAATGATGCAGAGCATGCTGGGGTGTCTTAAAAATCATGACATATGAGTTGGATGAATCGATAAATTAAAAGTGCACAGATGTTTTAATTAAACCCAAAGAAGTTAACAAAGATCACCAGAGACTTTTAAGCCTATGATTAATTCAATTCATTTTAAATACCTGGAGAGATATGAGGATGCCTCCATTTTGAGCATTATAAAAATTCCCAATCAATAAGCTCTTAAGCTGCCCTGAATATTTTTTAAATGACAGAAGGTAGTTCATTGGGTATAAGACCTTCCAGTACAAACAGGACAGAAGTAATTTGGACAAACCAGTTAACTACAATAGTATCAACCTAAAAGAGAAGTAGAAATCTTGTGTAGAATATCATTACTTATATAATGAATGTCTACTATTCCTGAATGCTTATCAGTTTGTTTGTTTGGCTTAAATCTAAATGTTACAGGGTAGCCGGCATTTTGTTATGGATGAAGGTAGCAAAGCATTTCTTTTTACTTTTGTATGGTAGTTATGATTGAGTTATAATCTTAAGATATATGCAATCTTTTTTCTCCTACAATTTGAACCATATGGTATGGAAAATATCATGCAACATTAAACAAGGAGAAATGTAAACTTCCAGAACATAGTGGAGATAAGGCTTCTGTACTGTACAGTTGCTTTTAATAAGTCACAGTTCAGAAGTGAGTTGCACTGGTTAAATAGAATGATGTGATTCTTCAATTAGATTCTTTTGTCTTTGTCTGTTTTTTCCATAGATACCCCTGGTAGCTTCAGCTGCCTTAGCCTGACTCAGTAGCATGGCACAGAACGGTTGCTAAGCTTGCCTCAGCTCTGGGCTCTGATGCAACAAGCATCTCCTTTGCACTGTGCTGCTGGGCCATGATGGGGTTTCCTAGAAAGCCCTTTGCAGCACGAAGCCCAGCCCCACCCTGACCCAGCAGCACAATGCAGAGGCAATTTTTGTGTTGCAAAAGGCTTCCCAAGGAACCCCAACAGCACAGGAAAAAGGGGCTTTTTCATGGTGCAAAGGGTTTTTGTGAGGGCATCTGCAAAGGGGTGGGCTTTTTTGCACTATGAAGGGTTTCCCAGGAAGCCCCAATGCATGGCACAAAGGTTTTTTTTTTTTAAGTTTTGCAGTGTGAAGGATTTCTGTGAAGAACTGGGCTTACTACTTCAAAGGCCTTCTTGGGAAGTCCTTTGAAGAAGTCCTTTGCAACATGAAGCCCAGCCAGGTCCAGCAGTTCAGTGCAAAGCTGCAGCCACCCAAACCCCAGGTCCCAATCACAGTTTCCCTTGCCACCCTGCACTGTGATGCCCCTGTTGTCCTGCACTCTGCTGTGCAATCTGACCTTCACTGTCTTTTTTCTTTCTCTGCTGATGTAACATTCCTGCCCTGGCCTTCCATGCAGAAAACGTGTGAGACCTTCTTCTCCAAGTCTTGAAAGAAAACCATAGCGTGTGACCTTGGGAAGAAAGCCTTCTATGACCAGCAGCTGCCTCATTGAGGACCATGCCAGACCTGTTTCATCAGTAGCAGGAGGGAAAAGACAGTGAAGATCAGCTAGACATGTCAGCAACTATGAAGTCCAGGGAGCTCAAGGGATATAGATAGGGGGAGATAGATGGGGGAGGGAGCTGCACCACCCCTGCAGTCATAAGTGCAAATGATTGCCAAGTGCCTAAATTTTGATCATGTGAACATGGAGCTGCTGCAATGGTCCTACCTTCAGGCACAAATTGTTTATTCAAAACTGACATAATTTTGGTCACTGAACAAATGGTTGTATGTTGAGGACTACCTGGAAAGCAATACAGTAGAACTTTCTTTGGATGTTATTATAGTGTATTCAATTAAATGAGGATGATGGACAGAAGAAATGACGGCTAACATTTTTACTCTGCTTTGTGTTTGCTTGAGTTAGAAAGGGCAAACTCAACATGCAACAAAGAAAGATTTCTGGTGAGTGCCATGGCAATGTCCTTGATGAAATGGATGGTATTTAAAGTGGAGATCAGTGGCTGGATCTTGAATTTCTCCTGGCTGGAGAAATCACTCCAGAGACTCCATGAGCACTCTGGACAGCTGCTCCTTATGAGCAAACTACAAGAATTAAGGCTTTGCAGGTGGCTTATGGGTTGAGCGGCTGGGAGATGAGGGATATAGTCATAACACAGCCTTTTATGGGCCAAAAACCTGACCAAGTTCATTCCTTAATCAACTTTGTGGTTACTTTTTACTGCTTTGTAAATATCAAGACCCTTTGGAGCTGCAAGTTTTTATTGCATCCACCAAGTGACCCTACTTCTTAAAGAGAGAAGTTTTAAATACGATGTTAAGGGCTTGGAAGAATATTTTTGAAATAAACAGCAAAAAGTGTTTAGAGTGCTTATTCTGGAAAGTTAAAAAATGACTAAGGATCCAGATAGATTCGGAATAAAAAAATTAAAATTAATTATAAAAATCCTTCCCATGGGAAACTGTGGTTGTGTCGGTTCTTTGAAAAAATACATAATTGCTATGAAATTTTTTTTCCTATGATTTAGAATAAACTACAGAGTAAGTAGCATTTGAAAAGCAAGTTAATCGCTACCTTTTGCACAGTCTGCCCCATGGTAGCCAGGAAAACAATGACAGATTCCAGATACACATTCGCCATTCCCATGACAATTGCGTGGACAGTCCTGTACAGAATCTGAAAGACAGACATCACCGATTTGTCAGTTATTTCTCCAGTTAACATTGCTTTTGATATTCATGCATTTAATGAAATCTCAACATCTGAAATTCACTTCACAATAATTAGAAATTGCCTGAACAAAGAAGAAAATCTTAAGCTTCTGAACACTACATTTTCTAAATTTTACTAAAGACTTTGTCTATTTTTCTTTTTCTTTTTTTGGTTGAGTAGCTATTTCTTCTCTGTGGGGAAAAAAAAGAATTTACTGCACTTGAAGGCATTTAGCAGCCCCATTTTCCATCTCAGGAAATGTAGAGGCAGAGAGGTCCCCTCTGTTATATAATGAGTCCAAATCGCACATTCACGGCGAGGGGTCTCTTGTACTAATGATTAGAATGAGCCATTGTGTTTTAGTAATCGACTGCAATTGTGTATTATGACTCAGAAGGGAGTCTCCTATATATGGTGTGATTTCTTTTTATATTGTATGTGGCTTTTCCATGTAGTAATTATTATAGCCGGACAATAATTTCTGTATGAACAAAACATGCTAAAATGGCAGCTTTTAACCATGTTTTCCATAATGTCTGGACTGGAAGCAGCCACCATACTGCAGCATCAGTCTGTGTTGTTAATACTTTTGCTTTATTTTGTCTGTGCATCTTCACCAATATATGTGTGGCAAAGAAAATCAATATGCTGAGAAAAGCCAGAGAGCTACAGTAAATGTCTCCCTTAAAGCCTGAAAAGGAACAGAAATCTGTTGGAGTGCTACTGCTTCCTCTTATGCATAGCTGGTGCATCAAACCGTAGGTCTCAGACATAATGGAAAGGTCCAGTGATTTCTTTATAAGGAAACCAAGCTCTGATGGAATACTGGCATCTTTGAAATCTCTCACTATATATATATAAAGAAATGAATATTTTGCACCATCTGTTTGTTTTGCACAGATCAGGGCCCTCTACTGAAAAAGAGTTACCGTGGCCCACACCCCAGAGATTGTCAGGCTTCTTTCAAACAGACAACAAACTACACAATTAGACTTCGAAGGACACAAAAGTTCTCATAAGTACACTTAGTTCAAAAAAGCTAATGAAGCCATTCTGTAAGAATTCCAGTGACTGTTGTACTGAAATTAATTTTTGTGCCTTTTTCTCCTGCCAGCTTGGTGTTATAGACTTGAGACCATTATTGTTGAGGGAGCAACAATAATAATAATAAAAAAATGAAATATTTATACTGAAAGTTATATATATTTAGTAATCCATATCTGTGTGTCTCTATAAGCACACAATTTATACATTGGTGTAGAAGGTGAAGTAGAAGGGAAAGAATGCCACAGTTATTGCTCAGAGTGATTCAATAATTATCATTGTTTTTACATTGATAATAAAAAATAATAATGGCAGGAAAAAACTTTTAACTTAATTAATTTATCAAATTATAAAGATTTTCTACTTCTCACAGATATAGAACAGTACTGTATTTTATATGTGTTTAGCCAAAGAATAATATCTTTTGACATTTGTTCTTTTATTTAATATTGCTCAGTATTTCAGTTCTCTATATATGTGGCTTGATGGTCAAGGTAATGGATATGTGTCAAAGAACCTCTGAACTGAATAAAATACTGTACTTTTCTTCCCTTTTCAGGCAATTACTATCATTGCACTATCAAGAAGTCTACCTAACTATTATACCTATTACTTTGGACTTTCTCATAAACTGTGACTCTATTCCTGGCAACACTTTCTAATATAGCTCCACAGAAGGGAATGTTGCAATTTTAAAATTTTGCATTTCTAGCAATTTGCTGATTCTCTGAATATATGAAAGTACTGAGACAAGGGCTGGATTGTATATATTTCAAGATGTAAGATTTACATGGGTATACATTTCTTATACTATCCTATCTCTTGATTATTCTAACTCAAGCTGGTTTACACTAATGCAGTATTTCAAAAAACAAAACCATGAATTGCTAGCAACATATCTATTTAATTTTA
Source organism: Protobothrops mucrosquamatus (assembly GCF_001527695.2). Lineage (NCBI taxonomy): Eukaryota > Metazoa > Chordata > Lepidosauria > Squamata > Viperidae > Protobothrops > Protobothrops mucrosquamatus. The sequence goes on from NW_015387150.1 coordinate 442,189, forward strand.
TTATTGTATTTTATTATTTATTATTTGTTTTTATCCTGCCTTTCATTATTTTTTATAAATAATACTAATACTAAATAATGCCTAATGTTCTTTCTTCCTCTTATTTTCCCCACAACAATTCTGTGAGATGGGTTGGGCTGAGATAAAATGATTGGCCAAATTCACCCAGCCGGCTTTTACGTCTAAGGTGGGACTTTAGACATAAAGACTGTCTCCCAGTTTCTAGCCTGGTGCCTTAACCACTAGACTAAGCTGCCCAATGCTACAAAAGATTGAAATGAAACTGGTTAATGCTATAAAATATCCCTTCTAGATATTGCCAGTATTAAAGAATTTACAGGCTAAGGCAGAACATATTTAATATGACGCAATATTCCCCTGAGCTTATCAGAGCTGAAGTCCAGCTAGAGGTTAGTAAAATTATTATGCCTGTTTGAAAAGAAGACCAACCAAGGTTGAATAAGATAGGTTTGAATGGTAGCACACATAATTTATTCAATTTTTTTATAGCCAAGAGTGCACTGCCATGGCATACCCAATATGACAGTACTGAAAGAAACCACTTCTTTATCTTTGCCATCATTGTAAAAAGCAAGGTGCCACAGCCCCACGTCCAAATACTGAACAAATACGGCTTCATTCTGAACCAGCGTCTGGATACTTCGACGCTCACGAGGAGACTCCACGACACTCCATTTCTCTTTTCCATCTAAACGTTCCATAAAATCATACTATGGGAGAGAAGAAAAAAAATACACGTGTTATACTTACATTGCATAAAGTATGAAAAATGTATTACAATGCTTATTTGCAGTGAAAAAAATATGATGCTTAAGAGTTGTTGTTGTTTTTGTTAGAGCAGGTGGCATTGCTGAAGGACTAAATCTTCACAGGGTTTAAATCCAGTAACTTGGTCCCTCTCGCTCTCCTACTCATATTGCCCAGAGGTCTTACACTAGTTGTACAGAATACAGAATAACAGATTTGGAAGGAACCTTGAAGGTCTTCTAGTCCAACCCCTTGCTCAAGCAAGAGACCCTATACCATTCCAGACAAATGGCTGTCCAATCTCTTCTTAAAACCTCGGTGATGGAGCACCCAAAACTTCTGGAGGGAAGCTGTTCCATTGATTAATTGTTCTCACTGTCAGGAAATTTCTCTTTAATTCTAGGTTGGATCTCTCTTTGATAAGCTTCCATCCATTACTTCTTGTTCTGCTCTCAGGTGCTTTGTAAAGTAGGTCAACCCCCTCTTCTTTGTGGTAGCCCCTCAAATATTGGAAGGCTGCTATCATGTCACCCCTATTTCTTCTCTTCATTAGACTAGATATATCCAATTCCCTCAATCAAAACAGAACAAAGGTACTATATGCCTCCACCAATGGAGGCAAGCAGGTAGGCATATTTGCCTAAAACAAATCTGATGCAACAGCTGGTTATAGAAATTCAGATTATATGCCCAGTCACTGATTAAAGATGTTCAAGACATATAAAAAGAAACTTACTAAAAGAACAACAGGGATTACTGCATCAACGAAGCACAGCCTGTTTTCTGAAGAGCAAAGATGCCTTATTTTTACAATGTTTAGTTTCATATAATTTCTTAACTATACATGATTATTAAATATATAGTGCTTAGTTTTAAGCCTAAATCTAAGGTTTCCATACAGATTTATACAATTAGTATAATGTGCTTAAATAGGCAATTGTGTTAAGAATGAAGATCAAGCAGGATTCTTATGGGAGAAAAACAATTCCCAACATTCCAGCCAATTCAGTCCAAATGAAAGATTTGCATATGTACATTCACACTTAAAAATGACAGGTTTTTCTGCCATCTGGCCAGTAATTATTTCCCCAAGTTATCTATCCCATTAATCGAAAAACAATTTTAAATGCAGATGACTGTATATTTATTCAGTGTATTCAGTGACAAAAAACTGGTAGCAGAAAAAATGTGTTCCAGTCTAGGTAGCAAGGCATTTTCATCGGAAGTAGATATAGCTCAATATAGCATCGTATGCCCTTTCCCTACTGCATTGAAAATGGAACATGCCCACATCACACCTGTCTACTACTTCTGTGTGAATTAAGTTTTGCAATAGAGTAATAGAGTTTACTACTTGACATACAATGAATACATTCATAAGTATATGCTATTGATAAAAAAACACACAAACTTTCTCATTGTAGCAAGGCTTTAATACAACCACAGATGTTATTTAAATATATTTGTCAGGAGGAAGGGAAGGGGCTAAAGACACAGACATATACTTCTGTAATATTTCTTGATTGGGATAACATATTTGGAGGACTCCCACTCTCCTGCCTCTCAGAGTTTATTGCTCTTTAGGAGGTTTGTGTGTAGGGAGGGTCAACATGGAACAATGTAAGAATAAAACTTGACATTTTTCACTGACAGCATGCTGCTCTGCTTGGATAGCGTTAATAGACTCTCCTGGTCTTCTGCATAGGATACTGATTTTCTCCCTTAGATAGCAGGCAGGCTCAGCAGTTGGCCAGATCGAAGGAGGAGCACGCTGAGATGCTAAAATGATCTGAACTGGCTGAAGCTACAGGGACCTGGTCTTACCCCATGGCAGTAACTGTGTCCAAGAAGATGCAGGAAGCGTTCACTGCACTGCACTTTCAACTATACCGCTGCTAAAAAGACAACTCATAAGAGCTGACTTATTGAAAAAGACTGCTTAATTCATATGTGAGCAGAACCCCAGGAACAAGAGAACTGCCGACAGAATGCCCTGTGCATTTTTATCCTTTTCATGCTGAGATGTCTAATCCACAGCTTTTATTGCCTTCCTATTATTCCCAAAAGGCAGTAGGCAACTGGATGGATAGATGACATGGATAGTGAAGAGGTTGGCTTAAATAGAAGATAAACAATCTCCCAATCTCAAATGATTCCAAGCCAGTGAATGCGGGGAATGACTAAAATGAGATGATGGAGGCTATTGATCATGCTCAGTATTAAGAACTGGTAATAAAAATCCATGCATCTTATATCTGCATTAAATGCAATGGCAACATGAAAGAGGAGTAATGGTTCTTTTTGAAAAATTAGTATTCCTTTTCAAATAATCTTATCACCCTTATTAATATGATCTAGTTCTCAGACATTTTTATATAACTGTGGTGAAGTACCACAATGAATGCCAAAGCTTAAGAGTAAAGATTACAGAAAAAGACATTTTACAATGGCTGCTTAACCATTAAATCTCAGACACTGAAAGAGATGGAGATGTGGAGGATGTTTTTCTCCACAATATAGTGGAAATACAGTGAGAAATGGCTTTAGATTGGACACAGAACTGTATGTGGCCCTGCAGTTGTGATCTCATCCCATTTTATAAGTGACAAATCTCAAAATTCAGAGGTTTTCTATTAGGTTCAGAGTTCAACAGACATTTTTTTTTGCATTGGTCAATAAGAAGTACTCTCCTTTATTTTATGTACCTCAATAGAAAATTGTTGAGGGATTTCATCTGGGAGGAATTGTATTTCATCTGGATCTGACATTGTTCTGTGAATCAGAATCCTTGAGATTTGTGTATTTTTCTGAATTTTGCCATGCAAGTTTCAGCTCAAAAAAAAAAAAAAGAAAGAAAACTAATGTAAATATATTAGTGAAAAATTCCCATAGGAAAAAAAATTGGGAAAGAGGTATACATTAAGAAATATATATACCAAAATAAATATGAATTTACAGAGTTAACTGTTTCTCTACTCATTTGTGGTAATAAATGTACTGGGCTTTACTTTTAGTTTTTTTTGTCAAACTTTGTTTTTTTAATGCTTAATATTTGATAAAGGTGGAGTTTATAACAAGTTGGATACTTGCTTTGCTTCTGAGTGGCTATAACCCTACTAACCCTTTCTGAATTGACCCTAAACAATATAGGGTGTCATCCGTTTAAGAGTAGTTTTATCTTTCTGTAGTCAATTTTTCTGGTATGAAAAAAAAACAGAAGGATGAAAAAGAACACGACAAAATGATTACAAATAGAAAATATCCACAGTATTTTCAGAAAGGAACATGTTTCTTCTTGACTTAGTAGAGAAATTCTTCATAGTTTGCCTTAGACAAAGTTACAAAAGGAAAACAAGATTTATATGCTGTTACATATTTGGGTAGGAGTGCAATGACTCAGCAGTTAAAGACACTGAGCTTGTCAGCTGGAGAGCTGACAGCCCAGGTTCGGGATCCGAGGTTCACGCAACAGGGTTAGCTCCCATTACTTGCCCCAGTTCCTCTCCACCTGGTAGTTTGAAAGCATGCAAATACAAGTAGATTAATAGGTACCACTTCATTGGGAAGGAAACAGCATTCTGTGCGCCCTTGGCATATAGCTGGCCACATGACCATGGAAATATTATTTGGACAACACCCTTGGCCAAAAAATGGACATGAGCACCATGCTCTAGAGTCAGACATGACTGAAAGGGAAACCTTTACCTTTATATATTTGGTAAGCAGTTTAGAATATAAACTTCTTTACTTTATTGCTAGGCTCAAACATTCCTATCATTGGATTGGCTAACCCAGAATGATTAATCCTCAATGGCAGTTACAATGCATGATCTCCATTTTTTAAAAAAGCCTATGACTCTACATATGAACCTTACATGAAAACTAGATGCCCTGTAAGTAAACTACAAGTTCTCTTTCAACCTTATGTGCTTCTTTTGCATTTCTTCCTCAAATATTATACTATTGAATGGACCAGTGTATACTGAACATTAAAAAAAAATATTCTTACAATGTATCTAATGCTAAGTGGAAATATTTTGAACTGTTGCTTTATTTATTATAGGGAAAGAGAATAACAACATCAAAAAGTAGGGATGAGCTGGATTTTTATTCCTTGAGGTGATGTATAAACTTTAGCTAGTGAATTCAATAAAAAGGTGCTTTGTCTTTATTGTCTTTATTGTTAATGTAAACCAGCTACAGACAGAATTCAAAGTCTGATTCTGCTTCACTAGCTGTCAGGCCAGCTCATTACTTTACATTTCTCTGTTCTATTCTATTGAACTTTTAATAAAATGCATTTTATAATGAACTGTTTTTACAAAATGTTCTTGGTGAAAATGTCACTTTCCCCCTAAAGCCAGGCATAAATGGATAAAAGTGAGAGATGTGGACCACACAGTGAAAGACTGTAACTTCATCTCTGAAATCAGAAACAAGTTGTATGCTCTATTGACATGAAGAATAGATCTTTGAATATATTGCTAATCAGTTCTTACATCTTAAATTCAAAAAGAAAGTTTCTTTCAAATCTGACTTGGGGAGGGTGACTTTATTTCCTCTTTAGCCAATTTCCTACAACTCTACAATAAAAGTGTATCTGTAGTCAAAAATCACATGCTAGAAACAAAAAGATAAGCTTTCTTGTAAAAAAAAAGAAATTATATATGAAGCTATAAGATGATGAAATTAGAGATAGAAATTGATTTAATGAAGTCTCACTTCAATTATTTTGGAAGGAGTTTTTTTAAAAAATCTATCTATCTATCTATCTATCTATCTATCTATCTATCTATCTATCTATCTATCTATCTATCTATCTATCTATCTATCTATCTATCATCTGTCTATCATCTGTCTATACAAATTAATCCATTAATCCATAATGTTGGTCCAAGGTGGATAAGTAGATATTGTATATGTTTTTCTGACATATCTAGAGCAGATAGAATGTATGTTTCCAAATCACCAACCAGCATGGAATGCAATGGCTTTCCTTATTCCTACGCTAAGACCTTAACCTGCACATCACATTGTGAGGTCTCTCACAATCCCAACCAAATGATATTAGACAAAAGAAAAAAAATTCAAAGCACACATATATTAAATAAAAATGATTTTGTGTTTAAGAATCAATTAAATCTTGTCCACATAGAATCCTATTGATCCGTTTTTCTGTTGAAACATAAAGAATGACATAAATTATAAAGAATGAGTTCAAGGACTTTTTCTGTACTCTTTAAGATTTTAAGTGGTATTTTCTTTCCAACCAAATAAAATTCCAAGTTTACCCCAAATTCAAAGTTCTTTATAAATTGATGAAAATTTTCAGTATATCAATATCACATAAACATCTTTAATGTGGTTACTGAGTTACATTAAGCCTTAAGAGTTTTTGTGTCATTAGACTTCCTTTCATCTAGCTTGTAGTAATGTTCATGAAGGGGGGGGGGTAGATAAGGTAAGTTATCATCTTTTCCAGAGGACATAAATGAATCTAGTTAAATTTCCCACTTGATTTTATTTGATTATAAAAATATGTTAAAACCAATGAGATATTAAAAATTCCCTTTCCCATTATTTTACACCTTTGACTTGTTCCTAAAATGTATCTTGCTTCATTGATGGTGGGGAGAATAGGATAAGAGGGGAAAGAGGAGAGAGAAAGTAATCAGTAACTACTCCTATGACTGTTTATATCACTGTCATGTGTCTAGAACCCTTCATGAGCAGCTGCTCTTATAATAGAAGCAAGTACAATCAAACCTAGACTTTTCACACTCTTGAGATGAAGTTGTATACTCCCATTAAGGGATGAATAATTCATCTAGAAATTATTGAGTTTGCATTTTCCATGTTTATGTTTCCTTCATACCACACTTAATAGGCTGTACTGCTATTTAATTTCTTTGGTGTTTGTGGAATTGGTGTCAAACACTAACTTATAAATATGTGGAACGTGATATAGCATTTTAAGATAATTCATATTATTAAGAGGCATCTCAAACTTTTGAAGATGTAGTGAAATATATTTTACTTTGAGGTACTGCAAGTCCCATGTCAACTTTTAAACGTTTAAAATAAAATGACAGAGAAAATATTTTTATTGTTGTTGTTGCTTTCTTTGAAGGTATGTCATGTCTCTAAAGAATAGTTATAATTCTTGTTTAGTAAAGGCATTTATAACCTTTGAGCATATTCTGTTTTTTGTTTTGACAATAATCTTCATTCTTCTATTATGCAAAAATTTATAGGAAAATTGTTTCTTTCTTCTCTCTAATGACAAACATATTTTTTAAACTTTATAAATTTGCTCTGCTGTTAATGGAGTTTAGTCCATCTATCTCCAATCTTGTATCTTACAGATATGTTGTACTACTTTTTCCATGAGAAGTAGGACTACAATGTGTAATCCAATATTTTTGGAGCTACAAGGTAGATTGGAGGGGACTAGTTAAATCATTAGCCTTTACTTGTAATTAGGATAATGGAAAGAGTTGCTTGCTTTGGCAAAGATGTATTCTAGTTCCATTTCCTTGAGTGTAACATTACATAGGAAAGGCGGATTAAGGATATTAAGTTGACTAGGCACTAATAGTTTTTTGTATTAATTATTATCATATTTTCTACTCTTTTCATTTGGACTATTTTATTGATGAACATATTTCTCTTTGCTTGGACACGAATGTATAATACAGATAAAGTCCTCAGGCACCTAAACATTCAACTAATTTTCAGTACAACAGATAAAAAATGCAACAAGATTAAGAGTAATTTACTGAAGCATGTTAGGAATTTTATTACAAGAGCTCACAGAGCTATCAAACTTTTTTTTTTTTTGCTTTTAATATGTCATTCAAGGTAGCATTTCTGAAGGGTTGCTATCCCTTTGACACTTCATTCCCTATCCACAGAACTGTTCCTAAACAGGCCCCCAGCTCCATCAATTTGACTGACTAGACACTTGAAATATTTGCTAAAGAGTTACGTAGAAGCTTCAAACTCATTGGGGTTTTCAGACAGGGACTGTGTCTTCATATTCTCAGGTTAATCATGTACCTAATTTTTTGATTATTGACTTGTTCCCTTAAAGGATTTTAACTTGCTTTGGCTTATCAGCATTAATCAGTTATGAACTGTCAAGTGAAGCCTTACACTACTTTGCCAAATCAAAATTTTAAATTGTGGGAATATGACATTTTCATTTTCAGATTTAGGACACTACCTAATGTCGACTCCAGATTATGTATATAAATCTCACAAGACATATAGAAAAGCATTTAATGCTGCTTTTATTCTGGGATAGAACAGACTGTTCCTAACAGCACATTAAGTAATCAATAGATGCTGCCAAGTAGCGTTATCCTGTTGTCAAGGTTTATAGCTGCTCAGAAAGCTAGTGCATAATTTCTGGGCATATTGAAATAGGTGAATATTATTAAATGAAGCCAGGATAAAAGAAAGGTTGTTTTGTTTGGGGAAAGCCAAGACTATGGACTCCTGCAGTGCAAGACTGTACTTAGGAGTAAACTTAAGCAATGATTTATGGATTTGAATACCAAATGCAGGAATTCAAATCCCAGGTAGAATTTATGTTATTCATTCTTTGCATTTTAACTAGGCTAATAGGATAGAATTGGGTGATAGTCTGGTCATTTTCTCTACAAATTTAGAACATCCTCCCAAATTTAAACTTGTATCTGTAAGAATATGATTACAAACATACATATGGCAAAGCAAAGGTTGTAGATAATGTCTCACATATTTTACAAAAGTCCCCTTAAACCAGAAGTAGCTATTCTGAAAGGCTGCTTTCTATTGGTTCATCACTGGTTTCCCCTCCTCCTTTTCACTTTCCAGTTAGATCTCTAAGAACTTTCCCCAACTCAGCACCTAAAAGTTATTGTGGGATACCAGTTACCAGGCAGCTTGGGAATTCTAGGCCATATTGTCCTAATCCAATGTTCCAGAAGATCTGAAGGACACCAAGTGGGAAAAAGCTAATAGAGAAAGAAATGATTGTGATATTACTGCATGAGGATGTTATCAGTCCTAGAAATGGCCCTCAATGTAATGGAGGCATGGAAATTCATAGAATCTTTGCTAAACATAGAAGAAGTAACCCAAATCCTCAGATAAAAAGATACAGTAGTTACAAAACAATTGCCATTCTTTTTAATCATCATCTTCTTTTGGTCTATTAAGCATCTTAGTACAATACCTGTACATGGGATGGTGGAAGTCCTCTTCTTATATAGACAGCAAAAAGTGCATCCTTCCCTAAAGAGATATTGAATTTCAGGAACTGTGGCTGCGCAATGTGAATTTGTGCTCGCCAGAATACTCCTTGTGGCACTTCTTGCGTGACCCTCCGTCCGACCTCTGCCTCCCCACTGTCAATGCTATTGTTTCTAGTGGCCCATGGTCCTGGAAGACAAGAGCCAATAAAACCATAGGACAGTCAGAATCAAATAGATTTATTTTTAGCACTCCTATTTAAGATGAAACTGGGTGGCAAACCTATACGTCAATGCAAAGCGCATAGTAGTTATTAAGACTAAATTTACCAACCTATGCTTGAAAAAGTAATAATGAAAGCAAACCATTTCTAGCAGAATTTTATCAATGTAAGAATGACAATCTTCTTCTTAAAAAGCTATAAACTTATTCCCTGGGGCATTTAAAATCTTGCATACAGCTTCTCTCCCGTTTTTATTTCCAGTGCTGCTCTTTACTGATCAAACATAATAAGAGCGGAGAGTCAGCTAAGCACATTAAAAGCTCCTTCCTCTCTTTTTACCATTCTAATGTGAATAGAATATGAAAATAAATCCACAAGGGAAAGTAAAGAAATAATTTCAATCACTTGTATTCATCCTATGTCAAATATCAAGCAAGTGTGTAAGCAATCAAAATATAAAAAGAAATGAATACAGATGAAAGGAAATATTGTTAAAGACAGTTACATTTTCTTCTACCAAATATTAAGAAACTAAATATTAAGAAGACTAAATGTATTGTTTAGCATATTGAGCTTATTATATTTTATCATCTTTTAGTTGAAATCTTTTGGCTAATAATGTTCACTAGACAATGCCTTTTGGTGATGCATAGTAAAACTATCATGAAACAGTAATATAGAAACATTAAAATAAAAACATTTGTAACTTATATTTCATTTAATTCCTAGATTTTTGCTTTGTGAAGAACACCAATAATAAAACATTCTGTTACATATTTGTGTGTGTAACTTTTACTTTCTGCCAATCTGTTTAACTGCGTGACTTGAATGTGTTGTGAGAAGAGTCATAAGCAATTATGAAACCTTGACATTAATACAAATTCGAGAAGGAAAAAAATGAATTATGGATCTGTGGCTTGTTACTAAGCTGAAGAACAACCAATCAATCTTGAATCAAATAAAGAATCATCCAAACTTACTTTGAGCATGTGATACAAGTGAAGCTTGGCAGGGTTAAAGAACTAGCAGTGAAAGAAAACAGATCAGGTGGATGGTGGGATCAAACAAATTACTGTCTTTGAACATACTACAAATTACTGTATTGTATACGGTCATGGGCATCCAAATCCAGGACACCAAAATAATCTTGGATTACAAGAAGCTGTGCCTACCAGATGTGTGAGTGCTACGTGCATTTTCTTTTCTAAGCTTCCATAATCTCTTAACTAATGCGCAGATGAAGATATCCAAATATCTCAAAAATTTAAAAGGAAGATCACTTATTGTGGACAACCATACCAAGATTATAGGGAGCAGCAATCAGGGCCCAAGCACATTTTGACCTTTCTTATTCACACAAATACAATTCAGACACATTCCCATTTGTTCTCCTTTATTTTCTTAGCTTGCATTCTCACCACAGTCATCCCAATTCCTAAGACAGTAGCAGGCCAATCTGTTACTGTGGTATATAAATATCTTGCGTATTTATGTGTTTCCTCTGGGACCAATATAAATGTAATGTGATCTTATTTCTATTGAGCTCATGAATAATATATGCCTTATAATATTGGTTTAATAATTTATATGCCATATATTAAAGATATTTCAGTTTCTTTATTTATATTATTTTATAATGCAGGAGGAGCTATGGTGGCACAGTGGTTAGAATGCAGTATTGCAAGCTAATTCTGCCCACCGCAAGGAGTTCGATCTTGACCTGCTCAAGGTTGACTCAGCCTTCCATCCTCCGAGGTCAGAAAACGAGAGCCCAGATTGTTGGAGGCAATATGCTGATATTGTAAACCATTCACTATGGAGTGGTATATAAGTCTAAGTGCTATTAATATTTATATTGTATATTCCAGATTTATGGAAGCTGCCCAGAAAACATAACGGGAGATATAGACAGATCTGACTGTCTATCTACCATCTGATTTTAAGGCAGGTGAACCTTCTTACCAGTACATGAACTATCCAAAGAACTTAACGTCATTACATGTAGATGCAAAAACAATTTACAAATATTAGAAACAATATCCAAATTAGATTTCTGACTTTTATCATAATTGGAAGGTAATGACAATGGAGTTATTAATTGTCACTTAGCCTTCTACATTCTGAGCTATCTGGTACCAAACCTTTCAAATCTTGACTTTGGGAAAGATATAAGAGTGCAGATGGATACATGAGGTCTTCAGAGGCAAATAGAGGTGTTGGTCATTGATAATGGATGCTAGTTAGCATTCATAATTACTCAAATGCTAACTGGCATTTATCAGACCAGTATTTAAGTTTTCAGGTTGCAGATTCTGTGTTTAGCACTGTCCTTGACAGTGTTCCCAGTTCATTTTCTTAGCATTAGCCACTTTTTGACTAGAATCAATTATGTATTTTACCATCAGTTTTCTTCAGTTTAAGTTGTCCAATTGCCTTAAAAACTATAAAATGGACAAACTGTTTACTTTTCCAATGCATACTGACAGGAATGTTTCTAAAAAATCTATATGAATGCAAATATTTAATTTGAAGTAAGTCTTATACTGACATGATTATGAGTATGATTTACATGTACTTTCATCCATATGAGAATACACATTAAATTAGTGCTAACATCTTAGGAAGTAAATCAATTTGCCCAAGTCTTTCAGAATGTTTAGCAAAAATCTTCTTTGATATGCAACAGTTTTATAATTATGCAGCAAGGAAGTGTGAATAATCCAAGTACCAAAACATATCCTCTTCATCCATTTTCTTTAAGTGCAATTATCACTGCAACAAGTTTCCAGTTTTAAATTCCAAATTGCCTGTGCTCTTGAGACTTATACTTGCATGCAATGAAAAGCCATTTAAACATACTGTACTGCCAAAGTCTTTATATGGCAAGAGAATGTTTTGGCTGAACACTCTTAATCTTTGAATACGTTTTTAATAAGCTGTGTCTTTTTTTTAATTTTGTAGGTTAATGGGCCTTCAGTAATATCAGAACATAAAAGAAAAGGAAGGGAAAAAAACAGTAGAGTACACTGGCTTCAGATGGAATAAATTGGATTAATGCAATGTCAAACAATATGCCTGTGTAACTACTCCAGAAGCATAAAATGAAATTTCATAATGAAACAATGAATAATGGACCTTTCTATTTATTTACTACTTTTTCCCCCCGAAGCACACAATCTTGTAGACAACAAGAAACCAAGCAATGCAATCTGGTACCTTCAATAATACAGAGATGCTAAAAACAGAATAGAATAACATATATCTATATGTATTCAGTATCAAATAGTTCATATCAAGCTTAGTATCTCAGTAAAAGTAAAGGTTTTCCCTATCCAGTTGTGTCCGACTCTAGGGGGACAGTGCTTTGTTTCTTAGCTGAGGGAGCCAGCATTGTCCAAAGATACTTTTTGTAGTCATGTGGCCACCATGACTATACGCCAAGGGGCACGGAACGCTGTTACTTTCTCAGTGAAGTGGTACCTATTTATCTACTCACTTTTGCATGCTTTCGAACTGCTAAGTTGGCAGTGGCTGGGTCTCAAACCTGGGCTGTCAGCTTTCCAGCTGATAAGCTCAGTATCTTTAAGAGCTGATCCATCACACCTCCACATCTCAGTAAAACCAACTTAGCTAATTTCCATAATATATTTTACTTGCTATGAATGCTTCTATATTTAACTAATCAATTGACTGAACTATTTAATAGATTACAGATGGAGAGTAAGTCTAGTTACTGCTTAAATCCTCATGTAGCAAGGTTTCAGTTTTTCCCTTGCTATGTCTCCTTCAGGTTTACTGCCCACAAAATTACCTGGAAAAGATTTGATAGTTGAAGGTTTCATGTGGAAGTTTCATTTCTTAGCTCCTCTCCATTTGGGCCTTGAAAAATGGACTATGAGGGCAGGCCTTTTTTTTAGGGATGCACTTTTCTAACGACTACATTCTGTTGACTATGGAGGTCTCCCCTGTATATTAAAAGACCTCAGGCATTCCTTCCCAGTTAATAAATATTGCTTATTCTCATCTTGGTCACCCACATGAATACAATGCTCAGATATTAAATTTTACTTCCCTTCTCCATATCCACTTCAGGATATTATCTGGATGTTTAATTCTATCTGCATGCCACTCATTCAAACATTACACAGAAGCGTGGACATCTAAAATTGAATTGGGACTGGTCTCTCTTATCTGGTTGTTGTGTCTGAACCTGTTATGCAATTATGAAATAACAGTGAAGGAGTTGTTTTATTCACATTTCTTTTTTTTTTAAGAAATTTTATTTTTCACCATACACCATACACCAAAAACTACATAAACATAAATCTTTTCTTCTAACAGAACAGTGCTTTACATTTTAAATATTCTCACATTTCAAAGGAAACACTCACCTATCCACCTACCGAGTGGTTTTCCTTGGAAGAAAAATTCTTTCACACACACACACACACACACACACACACACACACACACACACACACACACATCCCAAATCTACTTTCTTGCTGGATCTTCAACAATGCTTATCTTGTGGCTGCATAAATCCATCAAAAGGTACCAAAAGGTGAAAAATTGATTGGATAGAGCATCCAGCAAATACAAGGAATGTCACAACATATGATCTGTTAGAGGCAACTTTTCCAATAGTTGATGATATTGGGTGGAAATAAAAATTCATTCTGCGAAACCATCAATTATTACCTTACAGCATTGTCTGGTAGAGCTATACACACGGCAGCACCACATAGGCCCACTCTGGATGAATATTAAGGGAACACTGTCAAAGCTGTACACTTTATGCTAATATTTCTACTCAGCTTGGGAAAGGGGAGGGGGAGAGGATGTATGGCAGAATGTGTCCAGAATTCATCCTCCTGTGTCCTGGTCAGCTATACTTCCTTTTCTCTGAAAACTGAGTATATGTATGTTCTATCAGCACCTCAGGTTTCAGCAATGCTGACTGTGTTTTTTCTGATTGTCATTCTCACCATTAGCTTTGCACATTATATTATCTCACTTACAAAGAACTGCTTCCTCTGTCAGCTGATTTTGCATTGGCTTGTTTGAGCTAATAAATGTTCAACTCCCTTATCAGCTGAAGTGGGTGACATTTAATCCTCCAATCCACTCCCCCCACCCTAAGCACTGTTGACATGCATGTACTTGCTGGTATGCTATATACAAGATTGTTTTCTGGAAGGAACACCAACATTTCACAAATGTTCCGATAATGACTTTGATCATACCATTCATTTTCTGTTTCTGAGGCATCAATGGTAGATGTCTTTTTTCTTCTTGGTTCTGTCAGTACTCACTATCCAGGAAGAGAGATGTTAGGGATTCCCAAAGTCCTATAAGGTCTCTATTTTTCATCACTCAGAGAATTTGTTTCAAGGAAACCAACTGATTTATATTCCTTCTATTGTGTCTGTGGCAGTCTCTGACTGCTCAGGAGAAAGTGTCACTTAATCACCCACAAAAGATAATCAGCAATTCTCAAGACACATCCCTTGTAATCTCTTGTAATCAGCCAATATTTAGAAGATTCCTCAGAACAGAGATAGTTCTCTAGTCATTCCACTGTGTTTTTTGTTCCTTTCTCCTGTTGAACGCCATTACTAAATGCTTAGTAGCTCTTCTTATAATTGTGCTTGTTAACTGAAGGCTGACCAGAAATATAAAATTTCTTTCTTTTCTTGTTCCCTTCCCTTTTCATACCTTCTTCATTAAGAAATTGGTTTTTATGCTTCATCAATTGATATTTCTTTAAGCAGGTATCATAATACTTTTAGTGTGATGGGGAAAAACAACAGCCATATGCTTTATTTAAATTAGTGATTTGAAACAGTGTTCTAACTGCAATCCAAATGTATGTGAATCCTAACATTCAAGTGGAAATACTGCTAATAAATTTGATGGTAATAGCAATTATTTCAGTTTATATTTATATTCTAACTTTCTGTTCAGAGTATAGATAAATGAAAGTATCCTAAGAGACTAACAAATACAATATATGTCTTGAATGCAATAACTAGGATTTGCAAAATTAATTGAGTTTGTTTTCAATTTCCTTATCTGCATATTTCATGAGCATGAACTACCCTGCAGGGAAGTTAATAGGAAGGTCTCTGAAGAACTTAGCATGGGATATAAAAAAGTGCTCCTTCTAAAAAAATAAAAAACTTTAAAGGCAGTTATACACACAAAATGTTGAAAGCTGTGTAGGAGATATTGTTAGCACCCAATTGTTGATTTGTAGTTATTAATTTGCATGGAAGTATTTTTAAATAATAGGTTAATTATATGAATTAAGTTAAAAATCTTCCTTATTAATAATGTTAAATTTAATACTTTTGAAGTAAATTTAAAATATATGCATTTAAGAAAGGTGGATGAAATGTGATTATACATACAGCATAGCTAGGAACAAATATTGTTTTAAAACAACATTTATAGGAATAGAAACGTGCATAGAGATACAAAGCCGCATTGGCAAAATCAATTTTGAAAATTAGCAAAATTCAACATCTGAAATATTGTTTCTCTGCAAAATAAACAGAATTTGAGCTCCTATCAGAGACATGACAAAATTTAACAAAAGTTAGATACCTTCACTATATAAATTATCATTAGTGATTATTCTGCATGACTTACGTTATCTCTAGTATATAAAAGTGAATATTGAGTATTTTCCAAGACACTATACTTGGTCCCATTTATTCTGATCCAGTATAGTCAACACAGGGATTATTTGAACCTTTTAGAAAGTCTCTGCAGACTTGTATTTTATTGTCTATTAGACAGTGTAGTTGATAGGCTATTGAATATTGTCTAACACAGTTCATGCCCTACATGATACAGTTTGGGGCTGTCAATAAATTCCACTGATAGCACTCGGTATGGCTCGGCTGATTTTTCTCTATTGTAACTTAGAAAATAGGACTATTGAAGTTACTTTCACATGAAAGTTATGGAAATATCTCCTCAAAGTTCTACTACTCTACTAATCTACTTTCTTAGATTATATCTTTCTGTTTCTTTTGATTCGAATTCAAAATAGTACAACATATTCCAGATATTTAAAAGTATTAAAATTACATGTACATGGGACTGACATTCTGGGAGGAGGTTTATCTCTACAACTTACAAACATGCATGAAAAACTATAATACACACTTGCTAGATCACTCTAAAATGTTGTGGAATTCTGCAAGTTGAAACAATTGGTTGTGGAATATTCACAGGTAGAGCATGTCCCAATCAGATGAAACTTGCTTATTTTAATTTTTACATTTTTTTTAACCATTGAATGGGAATTGTTTTAATATATTATGTGCTTTTACAGCTTAAGGTGCTTCTTGGATACAAATATGAACTAAACAGATTAATGCAGTGTCTACAGTCACATGATGACAATGGCGCATATACTGCTTATATCCTTTTATTCTTACTGATCCTTGTCTATGAGAAAAATCAGTACTGACATGCTGGAAGAAAAAAGTAAGAAAATATACAACATGAAATCTAAGATTACCAACTGAAATCATAAACCCTCTCAAAATATGATAATGGAATTCCAGATCACTAGAAGTATTAATTAGAAAATATATTTCAGTTTGTCCAAGATATTGAGAAAAATGTTTGACAGATCAATTTACAAATCTCAATTTCACTGTACTTACTGCAGTAATTTAACAACTTTGGTTAGCTAAACAAAACCAAACAAAACCTCATAAATAATACCCATAAGAGAAGGGACTGTTAAAATGATGGGTGCAATTACATAACTGAAGTTTCTTTCTGTTTCATTACAAAGAGATGAAGCTTCAATCATGTCATTGCCCCACCAACTTTACTGTTTTTTAAACCAATGGACATCTTTGACATACAGTAGTGGCCAAAATTGTGGAAACATTTTGGGAAAAGTGTATTTTTGAGGTTTGATGGCTAATAACACCACTTTGTTTTGGAGTAGTACCATAAAATTATATATCAATGGAAAGACAATTTAATCAAGAATGTAATGCAACAAAGTTTGTTCAATTATATGTACTGTATTCTATGAAAAACTATAGCCAAATAACCAGAAAACGGAAGCACAACTTGCTTAGGTTGATATCAGGTAGCTTTCTTTCATCTGATTGCAGCCAATGAGCATGTGTTTAGAGAGCCAATCAAGTGTCATCTTGTTTTGGCAATGAGCCAATCAGATCACAGTAGGATTCAGTTATTGATGTCATGTATTGAAGCTGAGAGGAGGACGTTTGTCAGTGTGTTATGTGATTGCTATCAAGTTGGTTGGGGTTTTTTTTCCATTTAGTGAGCTTATAAAATGTAATAAAATTAAAGTAATGGTGCAAAGAGTTGACTGGTTGCCCAGAAAGCGATGTGGACAAGGCTACAGTTATAAAGAAATTAGAAGAAAAATTGGTGGAAACTTAACCAAAGGTGGCATTTCTACTGTACACTTTTCCCAAAAGATTTCCACAATTTTGGCCACTACTGTAGTCTGCCAGGGTTATTCTAGATCCAAGGTCCAAAGCATCCTGGAAAAAAGCAATGGAAATGCTTAAAAATGCATTTAGTTGCCTATGATGTAACCAGGGTCAAACTGGTCTAGAGGGATCTTTGTGAGAGTCAAGTAAATAGGCAGCAGTTCTTAGGACAAATGAATTAATTGTATAAATAGACAGTTTCAAGGTTATGAAAAATACAGCTAAGAGGCTACTGAAGCATGACAGGAAGAAGAGGCCACATATTTGAACTGTTGGGGATATAAGAGTGAATTACCATTCTTACTCCGACAGATGGCAAATTTGTTTTTTTATGGCTTCATTCCAGTATATGATAAAGATTCTCATTTATCCATAGCGAACTGTGCCAGATTCAAATCAAGCAAATAACCCAATACATATCAAGCTGAGAGTCCTAGAATTTCTGCCGACTTTTACCAGTTAGAATCTTTGTTTACTTTGTAGTAATTTATTTTTTTTCAGCATTACAGTACAGTACACAATGGTGGTGACAGAGGAAGAAATACAATACTTTTATATACTGTTTATCCAGTGGCGGGATTCAGCCAGTTCGCAACAGTTCGGTAGAACTGGTAGCTAATTTTTTGTTGCCCAGGCCCAGAACAGACTTCCAGAAGCAGCATCCACACAGAGAGCCGGTTGTTCACATATTTGAATCCCACCACTGTGTATATCCTATAGACATAGATAGATAAAAGTTTGCATTCTAGTCATAGAATGCAAAGACCCTGAAGCACAGCAAGAAATAAAATGGTTGAAGCCTCTGGAGACGATATCCTTGAATCATGACATCTCAAAATAGGCACAGCAGGTGTTGCAAATGATTAATCACTGTATCTCTAACATTGCTAAGTAAATAGGAAATATTTGTGGGGGGGAAACATAAGTTTAATCACCGCTAATGTAAATAAATTTCAGTTTCCTAAATGTGATGATTTAGCAGTATAGTTCTTTCTCCCTTTCATTAAATTAGCAGTTTTATAGATGAGTCATATAAATGAGAGTGAGCAACTCATGAGGTTTTTGAAGAAGGCCTGCACCTGCATATCACTAATCAGCCATACTTAAAATGGGATGGCTTGAAAATCAGTCTATTTCAACTTATAACTTAGTTTATATAGCAGCTTTGGTGCTGGGATGGGTAGTCCTAGCATCAGGCCACTACAGCCCAACATCAACTTCTCTATAGTTTTCACTTGTCCTCAGTTCAGCTCTGCATCTTCTGCCATTAGTTCTACCCCTTGTCTAGTTGTGTAAGAAATACACTGGCACATTACTAACCTTTCTCCCTAAGTAGGCAGTTCTTTCTGTCTCCATTGGAAACACAAAAACAAAAAAGAAAAATGATTTTGAATGAAACCAGAGATTATTTGCATTTACAATAAGTAGAAAAAGCCTTTCTAGACCTTGCCATCCTTTCACTCACTGCTAAATTAGTTTCTCAGGGTTTCAGATCCTGAACTTCTTTGAGGGCTCAGATCTTTCTGTATTCTTTCTTTCTTTCTTTCTTTCTTTCTTTCTTTCTTTCTTTCTTTCTTTCTTTCTTTCTTTCTATCTATCTATCTCAGTGTTTTTTTTCTAAAAAAAAAAAAAAGGTGCCGGAACTCACACACGTCATACAACCCGCCTTGCCTACCCTACAAGGTTCCATCCCAAAAAGGTGCTGGAACTCCATTCTGGGCGTTCTATGAGAAAAAAAGCCATCTATCTATCTATCTATCTATCTATCTATCTATCTATCTATCTATCTATCTATCTATCTATCTATCTATCTATCTATCTATCTATCTATCTATCTATCTATCATCTATCTATCTATCTACGGTATCTATCTATCTATCTATCTATCTATCTATCTATCTATCTATCTATCTATCTATCTATCTATCTATCTATCTATCTATCTATCTATCTATCTATCTATCATCTCACCTTTGGTGATGTCAAGGCAGCATACATACTGTATCTAATGACCCTGCCTCCTGTTTTTTCCACACTAGCAATTCTGTGAGGTGGGTTGGGCTTAAGAGAAAAAACTGGCCCAAGTTCACCCAGCTAGCTCTTGTGCCTAATGAAGGACTGGAAATCAACTTTCACTATAACTAGTTTAATTGGAAAGTCAATTCTCCTTTAGCCTTACCAGCTTTCCTCTTTACTAATGATGTTTTAAGCCTAATTGTCTCCCCCCCCCCCCGGTTTTATGACAGATCAGATCTCCATAACAGCCATTTTATGAAGCTACTTGAAACACTCTCAAACTTCCAACTGGCTTCATAGGCATACAGAGGCTGAGGATATGTCAATGGCATTTCAAAATAGCTAAAAGCAAAAATTAAAGGTCCCAAATAAAAAGGGAAGCTCAGTACTTTTGTATAATAACCATGTGGCACAGTTTCAAAATGCTACAAGTTACTTGAAGCTTGCTTTACTAAAAGCACTTTGCAGTTTTCATTTTGTTTTCACCAAAATATATGAAGGAGATTTGGAATGCATATTTTTTCCTATCTGGGGAAACATTTTGAACTCAAGCATGTATTTAGCCACCTGTAAGTAAAAAAAGATCTCCATTATTCCTTTTAGACGATTGTTATTTACTTTGTACAAATTATTGTTTTGCAGTTTGCAGTGCAAAGTGCATTTCCTATGCATGCCAGACTAAATTGAGAAGGGAAGAGGGCAAAGGCCTTCGTTCATATCTTCCCCATTGCATTTTTTTTTTTTTAAAAAAAATTACACAGCACAGACCACAACAACATAAGTATATCTCAGACAGGCCAACTAATTTAGTCATTATGAAAGAACAAAATGAAGGATGCAACAAGTAATATTTTCTTTTCATAGAAACTCATGATAGCAGTCATTATAGACATTTAATAGGATTACAATGGTATTTCATACAGTAGATTTAACTCTTAGTTTATCTATCAGCCTTTTGAGATAAGCCTAGACCAGTGGTGGCGAACCTATGGCACGGGTGCCAGAGGTGGCACTCAGAGCCCTCTCTGTGGGCACACGCGCCATCGCCCCAGTCCTAGGCCTTCAGCTGGGTTTTATAAAACCTTTTCGCTTTAGGCCTCCGCCACCATGTGCAAAAAAAAAAAGTTCAATCAATGAGTCAATTTCTTGCGGGAAAAAAAAGATCTTGCAAAGTTGGAATTGATTGATTGAACCTTTTAGTCCCACCCAGTCTGCCGTTACCACCGCAGCCATGCCCACCCAATAGGCCACACCCAGCCAATGAGCCACACCCAGCCAATGGGCCACACCCACCTGGCACCCAACAATGCATAAGTGGGTTTTGGGTTGCAGTTTGGGTACTCGGTCTCTAAAAGGTTCGCCATCACTGGCCTAGACAGAAAACAAACTCCACAAAGCCTACTGAACTCTGTTATTGTATAGTATAATTGAATGTTGAAAGCCTAAGTTTCTCTTATACCCAGGCTCTGCAAACTTAGCAACTTTAAGCTGTGGCTGGTTGGCTGAGGAATTCTGGGAGTTGAAGTCCAGAAGTCTTAAAGATGTCAGATTTGGAGACCCCTGTCTTATACCAAAGGGAATCAAAGCAGGACAGTCTTTCTCTCCTCTGCTTCCCTTCAGGTCTAAGCTGATGTTTATGCAACAGACTTGCATTTTTTTCTTTAGGTGCATTTCTGATTTCCTCTGCAGCTACTTTCTTCTCATCCTTGTTCTCTAAGAGAATATTCTTTTGATTACATTCATCCCACATTGCTTTAACCTCTCTTGTTTTTCATATAACCTACCCGGTCCCCCATGTCTCTTTTTCTTGAACAACAAACTGATTTCTTATTTGTTGAATCCAAGAGATTCCAATTATAGTGGTATTGCTATGAAAATTAAAAGCAATGTGGCTATTACCAATAAGTGTGAAAAAAATAACACAAAGGCATACACTTGTATAAAATAAAAAGAAGTTGGCAACAACAGACTAATTTTGTCTATTCAGTTTTATCTGATGCAAAATACATTGTTAGGGATAATGAGACAATCAAATTAATTAATTGCAATCAATGAACTGTAATCAGAAACTAGCACTGCCCTACTATAGATAACACTTGACTTTCTTCATAAAAATAAGAGATAACACTTTGTTTTGTAGAAAACTATTATTGCACAGATAATATATTATAGTCAGCAAGACACAATTCTTGTGAACAAAATAAATAAGCTATCTGACGTAACAATATCAAACAGGAAAAAGCAGTAGCAAAATTTCTGCTTGGAAATTAAGGCCACATTATTAATATTTATTGAAAGCATTTTTAATCTATTTTCTAAACAAGGGCAGCCTTCTCAACTTGAATGTCCTCCATATGTAGCACTCAATTCTTTGAATTCCAGAACCACTAAGATTATTCGATGAAAATCCTGCAGGTTAATATGTACACATCTGTAGACCATCAATGATAAGGAAAGTAAGTTACCAAGTGGCTTAAAAATTATGTATGCATCCATACATAAGAGGTTCCTGACGGAGCTTGGGCCATATCCGGAGGATCTGGTCCACGACTCGGCGGAAAATCAGGCGGCGGCTTGGGAGACAACTGCCGCCGCAGCATTGGACCGAGTCGTGCCTTTGCGGCCTCTGACCCGACGTAGATCTCGATTGGCTCCCTGGTTTACCGAGGAGCTGAGAGAGATGAAACGTCGGAAAAGATG
>NW_015387150.1:465916-531110 GCF_001527695.2 Protobothrops mucrosquamatus
GTGCCGTCGGCCAAGCAATGTAGGCTGGCGACCCCCAGGGGGAGGGCCTTCTCTGTGGGTGCCCCCACCCTCTGGAACGAACTACCCCCCGAGATCCGGATGATTCCGGATCTCCTTACTTTCCGCCGCGCCCTCAAGACATGGCTTTTCCAGCAAGCGGGCCTGACCTAGGGAGGATTTTAGGTAGGGATGATCTTAAAAGTAATTTTAATCGGAAACACAGCTGGCAATATTTGGTTTTTAATTCGGCTTTTATTGGGGTTTATATTTTTGTATTTCTGTATTTTTGTATTTTGTGTATAGTATTTGTTTTTTAATATGCTGTGAACCGCCCTGAGTCCTATGGGAGAAGGGCGGTATACAAATTAAATAAATAAATAAATAAATAAATAAATAAATATATGCTCTCAATTTCCATAAGAAACATTTACAGATTCTTTTAGATGATGATTATTGTCAGAAAAATTTCAAAAACTCCTGCAGTAAACACAGGGTATGCTAGTTTTGAACACTGGGCTGTGTCTAACAAAATGAAATTCAACATAGATAAAAATAAGGTTTTACACTTAGGCAAGAAAAATCAACTGTGTAGGTACAGACTAGGTGAAACCTGGCTTAATGCCAGTAATGTGAGAGGAATCTTGGAGTCCTAGTGGACAAGCATTTATATTAGCCAACAGTGTGTGAAAGCAGAAAAAAAAGCCAATTCAATCCTAGGCTGCATTTAATACAGGGATAGAATCAAGATCATGTAAAGTTCTAGTACTGCTTTACAAAGCCTGAGTAAGACCACATTTGGAATACTGCATCCAGTTCTGGTCATCAGAATATAAAAAAGATGTGGAGTCTGGAAAGTGTACAGAAAAGAGCAACAAGAATGATTAGGGAGCTGGAGGCTAAAACAAATGAAGAATGGTTTGAGGAACTGGCTATATCTCGTCTAGAGAAAAGAAGGACAAGGGGAGACATGATAGCAGTACTCCTATATTTGAGGGGCTCCTACAAGGGATCAAACTATTTTCCAAAGCACCAAAAGGCAAGCCAAGAAACAATGGATGGAAACTAACCAAGGAGAGAAGCAACCTAAAACTAAGGAGAAATTTGCTAATGGTGAGAGATGTTGGAATAACTTGCTTTCAAAGGTTGTGGGTGCTCCATCACTGGAGGCTTTCAAAAAGAAACTGGATAGCCATTTGTCTGAAATGGTATAGGGTCTCCTGCTTGAACAGGGGGTTGGACTAGAAGACCTCCTAGGTTCTATTCTATTCTGTTCTGTTCTGTTCTGTTCTGTTCTGTTCTGGTCTGGTCTATTCTATTCTATTCCACACACAACTTTATACAATATAAAGTTAATGCAACATGAATGAAGAAAATAAATACTCTTTGCAAGCCAAAAGTAACATACTAATATAATAATATGGATTAATAACTGTAATTTTGTCATAAATATCTTGAAAGCATAGTGCTCAAAAATTCAGGAGCCTGGTCACTTTTCAGTCCCACGTGAATTCATATTTTGCTCTGCATTTTCTGCATGTACTCCAAAATGTAATTTACTCAGTAAATCATTTAATAAGGTGAAGCATCCCACAAAATATTGTGTATATTGATTGAAAGTAATCTAAAAACAGGACTAAATATACTGAGTTGGCAAGTGAAATAGATTTACAGGATTTGAAATGTTGTGGATGTCTATTTTATGTATCATAAAGCAGGAGGAGAAGGGCTTGCATCCAGGCATAATGTTGATTTGATTATAGATTAGTACATAATGTGAATCTAATGTATTTATCAAATTTTAAATAAAATAAACCATGGTTAGCTGTGACATTTAAAACCAACTAACTCAGTATTTTTCTGGCTTATTCTCTAAATGCTTGCATCTTACATTTCCATTTATGTTTTTATAATACCTTTCTGTTTATTTTCAACATAAATTGAAGATAGCATGTTAACACTTTTTAGGAAGATATGTGTGAAATGCTGGACATTTTTAGAAATTAAGTGATCTTGGCATCAAAACTGTGAACTAGAAAGGTTTCCTATGGATGTTGCCAATGTATGTTGCCTGCTGTCATCTGATGCATTTATGAAGCTGCTTATGGATTTACAGAAACCAGAACAAAAAAGAGACATTATTAAAATAATTATTTTAAAACAATTAACATAAAAATGAGCTTTAAATATATATTTGAAAATATGCACTCTTCCTGCTGATTATTCTCATTTGGTTATTTGGAGATCTGTAGTTTTTTTTTTAATGTTTTATTAATTGTTTTACAATAAAATCCTTGAGTTTAGACAATAGTCAGAATATTTAGTTTCCTTCAGACACTTTTTAATCTTATGGCTGGCCCAGTATGTATTCTTTCTTTGTTCCCACCCAGCTGTCTTCTGAGAGTTATTAAAGTTCAAGGGAACAGATTATTCTTTGTTTCTGGCATCTTGCCAATTTCTGAGTCAATGTTGTTAATGTTTTATGCTCTAGTTCTCCACTAGGTGTCAGTAATTGCTTATTTTCCAACTTTTTCAGACAAAAAATATTATTATTTATTATTATTTTTATAGTTTTATCAAAACTCTTTAAGGTATAATCTTAGTAGTTATTTTTTAATTTCTAGATTTATGCAGACTGTAGTATTTTAACTTTGACTTCAATATATTTCTTTCCCCCTTAAAGGTTAATTTGCCGCTTCTTTCTATGAGGGAGTGGGGGTATAGTCCCCTCCCTTCACTTTGAGAGGTTTTCTTACTTTCTTACTTTGGGGATCTTTCCCAAGGACTTAGTTACAGAATAGAGGAAAGAAGATAGAAGATCTCACCAGTTCCAAGCATGCTGTTCACCGTTGTTCTGGTTCGTGCTCTTGGGCTAGATGCTGGTGTGCAGCTAGCTTTTCTCCTGTTGGGTTAGAGGGCTTCCCCTGGATCAAACGGTATGACTGCCGCCATTCCGTGATCATCGGGGCACGCCTCTTTCCTCGTCACCTCTCTGGGACAGCTTCAGACCTATTTAGGGTTCCCTGGCAACTGTGGGGTACGGAACTCCGCAATCCCATGGCTATACGCTATGGTGCAAAAACCAGAAGTCTTGAGACCTGTAGTTTTAACCTTTCATTTGGGAACCACATTTAGAAACCACTTCTGAATAGTTTACAGATATCTGCATAGTAATACTAATGCCAAGACTTGTTAAGACTGCAAACCACAGAAAGATTTGAACCATCAATTAAAATAAAAGTCAGAGTTGTTGGTTCTTTGTATTTTCCTCTCTGCCTCTTATAGATGCATCAACATTTTTTCTAACCAGAACTTTCCAGGTTATATAGAGAAATACAAACACAATGTAATGCAAAATTACTTTCCTATCTCAGATATTTTCTTTCCCCAAAGTTTATTTGTTCATTCCTCACTTATATATAGCCATACAACTCACAGAACATGATTCTGGGTGACATACAGTGAAAACAAATAACAAAACATATGATCTTATGTTCTTATTTAAAAAGAACTAGAAGAAAGTATCTTTGGTGTTACATACTCAACCCATAGCTATCTCAACACATTTCTGTTTCCCTGAAGATCTCCAAGCCTGTTGGCATAGCCACAATTTCAGATATTCCCAGGAACTACCAAACATGGGCCATTCTCACCTCTGGGGAAATAATGAGCAGGTCCCAAAGCCAGAAATGGCCTGTCTCCTGAGTCCTGCTAGATATAATTCCTGTTTCATACCAATCCCAAGGGATAATATATAGTTTACTCAAGCAGAAATTATGGTTGTGATTCTGTAGTAAATCAGCTTTTAGCATGCTTGGAGATATATACATACATATGCACCCGTTACATACTATATTTATTCATATTTACTGTTTTTAATTTACTGTTTTTCAATATGATATCCCATAGCTAAACCTGCACACCTAATTGGATTGTTCCATTCTACGTGACATTCTGCAAAAATCAGCTTCATTTCACATGGACATATTTCTAAGGTGCCTCCCTATTATTATTTTAACACAGGGGTAGTCAACCTTGGCTCTTTTATGACTCGTGGACTTCAATTCCCAGAATTCCTGAGCCAGCTTAGCTGGCTCAGGAATTCTGGGAGTTGAAGTCCACGAGTCATAAAAGAGTCAAGGTTGACTACCCCTGTTTTAACAAAACTAGTTTCTCCTCCTTGGTTCTGTCAGTTATGACAGGTCATTCTGCCCAGTCAAAGAAAGCAAAGTCTGAAATAGTTGATGGGCCTAAAGCTTGCCAGAAGCCAACTTAAAAACTGCTACTCTGGTAATATTAGCCTTAAATAAATTGAAGCAAGGAAGAAAAAAAGCAGCAACATTTCACACTTTATTCTGCCACCATGTCCACACTTTTGGGACCTGTTTTTTTTTTTTTTTTTACCACTGCACAACTGAGGCATATGGATTCCACTATAATATTTTCCCAAGGTTTTATTTACATCACTACTTAGTGAAATGACACAAATTGTTTATATTCAGAAGGTCTGAAATTCATATCTTTGCCGAATATTTGTTTCCTCTTTTTCTCCTTCCCCTCTAAAAAAGCTCAAGCATCTTTCGCATCAGCAATAGGCAGAAGTTCAACATATGACGTGTCTTTCAGCCTTGTTCACTGTGAATGAAACGTCTGTCCCACAACTGCAGTATCCACTCTTTTAAAATCAACCAAGTGTTGATCTATTGGTTGTGACAGGAATTGATTAATCAGGTTGTCGCCCAAACCTGATATCCCAAGTTGAGAGAGAATGACTGGTTCAGCTTTCATGCCTAAGGTGGCATTAGAACTCACAATCTCCTAGTTTCTACCTTGGAGCCTTAACCACTAGGCCAACTAACAATATTTCCCTTTATTTAAAAGTCCTTATATAGTTTAAAAAATAAAAAAAATCTACAATTTCATTTGAAAAGTGCTGATTGGTAAAAAAAAAAAAAAAGAGATTATTCTGCTTTCTTGCAAAATCCTTGCTTTTTTTAAGTTTTCACATAGGGATGAAGGAAAGGAAGACATAATCTCTTTCTTTTAAAAGGAGGCATAGGTAAACTGGACTTGACTAATGTGAAAAGATCTTCTGAATCTCTTTGTTGGAAGATAGTATTCAAAATAAGGCTCTTATTCAAACTATTACAATTAAGCAGGCTTGTAGCCAAACTTGCTCTGAAAATAAACTACCCAACTAGGAAAACTTCACAACCAAGAACTGTTGCAATCAAATCCTTCAAATAACTGGGTATCTATTTCTAATGTAATTGTTTTAAATTTAAGTTGGAATGTAGGGGCAATTGATTTTAGGTTTCAGAGATTTTTTAAGAGCAAAAGATACAACTCGTCCTCACCTTTACCTCCAGATGGCATGGTTGCTACATCATCAGAACCTGGCAAGCCTGTCCTTATTCCATTGTTAAAGGTGTGTCCATCTACTGGTTGTAGCTGCCAATTTAGCCCAAGCATATGCATTGCTGCAAGACACAGAAAGCCAGGAAAAAATAAACATACAAGGCATTTATTATTGAAGTTGAGAGTGAAAAGGTAACCTCTTTAAATGGACATCTCCTCTTAGACACAGAGACATCTACATAGATTTTACATTTCTTGAATTACTACACAAGGTGTCAAAAACATTAGACAACACATATACACATGTGTCGCTTTCTTATAACATTAAAATTAATTGCATCTTTCTTAATTGCCTGCTACGAAGAATTTACTCAGAACAATTATTTCTTTTTCTTTTGGTCTACAAAGATTGCAGTACTATATATGCCTTGCTAGTGATCAGTTTCTCTAAGTCACGGGTGTCAAACTCGTGACGTCACATGACGTGTCACGATGTATCGCGACTTTTTTCCCATTGCCAGCAACAGGGTGGGCATGGTTTTGGCGTGATGCATCTGGCCCGCGGACCGGCAGTTTTGACACCCCTGCTCTAAGTGGATTTACTGCTGAATAAACAAGTCCAGGCATATGCTAGAAAGCTAAGAGTTGCCTAGACCTAAACTTGTGAAGTAAACAGTCTCTGTTTTTATCATATCCAGACCTAAATTTAACATATTTCAATAGCATTATGAAAAAGCATTTGTCTTTTAACCAAAAGTTGTTTCATGACAGGGTTGTTATGTTTAAGGGGGGGGGGGGAAGCAGGAAATCAACTTTTGTGAAAAATAGCTGTGGCAGTAATTCAATTGTTTTTAAGAATTGAAAATGATAAGTTATAGTGGGACATACTTTTTTTAGTAGTAGCCTTGCATTTATTTTGTTCAATTCTATTGTGTGTCCAGTAGATCTTACAGTATTTTTAAGCCTTTTGAAAACATAGAGAAAGAGCTACTTTTACCTTTCTAAAAGAAGTGAGTAATGCGTCCTCTGTTTATCATTGCAGTTCACATCCTTGCTGGTGTCTATTTTCCAACAAAATCAGGATTGTCTTTGGATAATAATAGAGTATATGACTCAGCCACAATTTTTTCTGTGACAGCATATTTTTGTATACAACCTCATCCTTTAGATGTTTTTAAATGCATATCAGAGGAGTGCATATTAGATGAATTGTTTAACAACACAAAATCAAAATTTATTAATATTAAAGTTGATCAACAAGAGTTAGAATCCTTAGATGTCCATATGACACTTCATATTTAGAACTTCCCTTGGTTTCAATTTAAATTGTAATTGCAATTTTATTCTTTTTTCTGCTTAAAGTGATTTGTCTGGACTGCATTTTGCTTCTTTATTTACAACAGGGATCTTCAAACTTGGTCCTTTTATGACTTGTGGACTTCAACTCCCAGAATTCCTCAGCCACAAGTGAGATTACTTATAACTTGCATATATGTACATATACATACAGTACATAAAGACAGATTTCACAGCAAAAATCCCTATGATTGATAAACTTGAGCAGGAAATAAAAGATACATTCTGTAATACCAAGATGATCATATTCTAGGCTGCAAAATATACTGTAGAATTTCCTTGCTAAAAATTCCCTCTTCTGGCTTCTTTTACATGAAATCTTCTCCCAAAATGAACTGGTGCTCCACCCATGTCTCTGTGTTGATATCAAGCTTGCATAGATTTTTGCAATATAAGCTGAACCTTTACTTCAAAGAATTCTCTGGAGACAGTTTTCCAGTGTTTTCCCCAGAGATAGAGCGTGTGTTGTTTCCTACTGGTGAACTTCCTATCTTTCTGCTCTTCTGCATTGCTGCTCCCACCGAAACCAAGGTACAACCAAGGCAAAAAAGTATGCCTTCGCAATATCTTTTTTTAGTTGCTCAGTTGCTCTGAAGGCTGGCTGCTGCATCAGTAGCTATTTTCTTTTCCTTTTACTACAAAATCTAGGGAAGGAACTGTGATGATATGAGTGAGATATCAGCTTGCTATTATTTTTTACACCCACTCACTGGCAAGCCAGAGGAGAGAGAGCAGACAACATTTATGTTATTATTTTTATTTTATTATATATATATATATATATAGAAGCTAACAACCAACTCCCCTTTCTGGACATCCTAATCTACAAAAAACCCAATGGCTCCCTAGGACACACCATCTACCGGAAAAAAACACACACCAACCGCTACTTAAATGCACAATCCCACCACCACCCTGCACAGATCAACTCCATAGCTAAGACCCTCATCTCCAGAACCAAACGCCTAGCCGACAAAGATCACCTGAAAACTGAATTACACACTCTCACAAATGTATTAATCTCCAACGGATTCCAAAGAAATACAATTACCAACCTAATCCAAAGGGAAACACCCCCCAAGAACCGAGACATAGAACAGTACAACGACATCGCCCTCCTCCCCTACATCAAAGGCACCACAGATAAAATCAGCAAAATTCTCCACAAACACAATATCAAGACAGCCTTTGGCACCAACCCAAAAATAGCTAACATCTTAAGAAACCCAAAGACAGGATCCAGCTAGAAAACCAAGGAGACTATGAAATACCATGCAAAATCTGCCCAGCCACATACATTGGACAAACTAATAGGAGAATAAATGCCCACATCGCAGAACACAAGAACGCAGTCAGAAAAGAAGAAAAAACTTCCTCCCTCTTCCAGCACCTTAAAGCTACAGGACATGACATTGATTTTGAAGGAACCAAACTAATCTCCAAAACTGAACACCACAACAAGAGAATAATTATGGAAGCCATCAAAATAGAAAAACACCCCCACAACATGAATAAACGTGATGATACCTCCTACCTACCAGACATCTGGAAACTAGCCCTAATCAACAAACGAGTCCTAGCCACAAAAATTGACACCGGACCCAGAACAACACAGTACGCCACCACCATTCACCCTCACCAGACCCAAACCCAAGCCCAAACCCATCCCTCAGATGAAATGCAACCACCATCCAGAAGCCAAACCACGACGACATCACCAGCTGCTGCACCTCCCTCTGACCCCCACACAAAGCAAACGGATACACACCATGAACACAGAGCTAGACCGCAAACTCCTGGTTTCTAGCCTGGTGCCTTAACCATTAGAACCAAACTGGCTCAAAATGAGCAAGGATTGAGGAATAGTAGGAGTAGCAGAACAATATTACAAGGGGAATGAGAAATTAAACTAGTGACTGGCTGGAACAACCCGTTGATATACTTCCCGGGGACAGCAGGAGACAATAGTTGTGACATTTGCTCTCAGTTCTTTTCCCCATACTGTTACCTGCCTAGAAGAAAAGAGGTGAGCCTGAGAAGTTGAGTAAGTCTCTCTACATTAGAGCAAAGTGCATACATATAGCCTGAATTCCCTGAGAACTGTCTGATATTTTATGCTTGAAAACTCACAGAACTAAGAACTGACCTTCCAGTATATCAAAATCTACAGCTTGAGATTCATGCCTCATTATTTAGATGCACAATTAAAGTCAGACTTATTGTCTCTATTGTAATTAAATGGTCTTTGAATTACTGAGCCCACATACTGAGTTTGCAAGTACTTCACAAGAGCCATCACCACTTAAAATCATATTGTCACCACCACCAGCACTTGGTTATAATCAGTTACATACTAAATAGTTTTATTAAAATTCACATTTATGTCTTGCAAGGAATCAAATAGTTGTGGACCGGAAAGCAGAAACACAGTCGGTTAATTTTTCAGAGGAGTGTCTCCAGACTCTTTGATTTAAATATGGCAGAGCTCACAAGTGAAATAAATTTGGAGGCCTCACCTTCAATGGTATTTATGCCTAAGTTCAGGAGGAACACAATTCATCACCCCTGACAAGATCTTCTCAAGAGAGAATGGAATAGCAGGGTCTTGGCGGTCAGGATAAAAGGCCAGCTGAACACAGGGTAGTGAAACCAGTCCAGGCCTGACATCTTTACCTTCTATCCTGTCTAGGACAATCAGTCATGTTCAAAAATATGAATACCACAGTGGCAAAATGGCTACCTGTTGAAATTTCCTAATAATGTTGGAGTAAGTAAATCCTTCAATAAAAAGAGCTACACCTGGCCTGAGAAGAGGTGGGGGAAATCAAATAGACCACAATGAAGATAGTCAAACTGAATTTCATTTCAGCAGCTCCTGCTGTTGACTAGCCACACAACTGCAGAGGCACTAAGCAATAATAAAGGGAGATCCTCAGGAAACAAGAGATCATGTCCTTTCACACAGAGAGGTCACTGGAGCTTTGTGGGGCATTACTAAACTGTTCTCACACAAAAGTGCCTGGTAAAGGATGAACAGCCAATCAATAATTATTAGATGAAATATATGGAGTGACATACATGTCTGTTTGTGTAAACAGAGTAGCCAGCAACTTGTGTTGAGAGAGAGGGTTACCAAGAGCTGATTCCTCCCCCACCATCCTTTTAAGGATCAGCACCGTCAGCATATAAGAAGAGCAGAAATTACACACTTTTCATCTCAACGGAAAAGTGATAAATCTGTCATTGTCCAAGTGGCTCAGGAGATACTAGATTTTTATTTTTATGGATAACAAAATGAAGCAGTTCAATCAAATCCGCATTTCGATTATAAACAAACATAAAATACAATCTGAAAAAATTACACCCATTTCAGTAATAGCATTAAAATACATAAGACCTATAAAGTAATTAAAAACTAGGACTGCAAACAAAATATATAATGTTAAAACAGTAAGATCTCTCCATAAAAAATAATACCAAGAGTATGCACTAAAAGCATGGAGGAGGAGCTGCTCTGAAATCCATCAAAAGGATATAAAAAAAGATAAATATAGAAAAAAGGGTTCTCGGTATGGCAAAACAGTTTTACATGATGGGTTCAAAACATCTTTCTAAAAAAAAACTAATGAGACACCAAAGGGAAAAACATAATTGGAGCTACAAGTAATTGCAAACTATACAAAGAATGTTTTAATGGTGAAAATGTTGCTCAATATATTGCTGCTAAGTGGCTAAAAATATTTTGTTAAACATTAGGACTGAAATAAATGAATGCTGTTATTTTTCAAACTTTTTTTTCTGTTCAATAAAACCGATCAGAGTTCAGTTTTGGAGTCTGGAAGCTAACTAGTAAAATCTATCTTGTCTGTTTGACCTATAAATCCTGACATCTGTTCAGAAGACTCTTCTCTTAGCTGCCTCTGAAGACTCAAGGACCTTTTAAGCATCAGCGGATTCCTTTAGTATATTCACCGGTCCACATGCCTTCTGAATAGCTTTGGGATGCTTTTATATCACAGTGTAACATACCTGGCTTTGCCCTATTCATCTAGTTCCCAACCATGCAATTGTTTGGATGCTTGGAGCCATCCAAAAGGTCTACAGAATCAAATGTCTGAAAGATTTTGTCATACCTCAGGCTGATTTTTCTGGGCTTCAGAACCAATTGTGAGAAATCTGCTAGGTATCTCAGTTCTAAAGTTAAACCTTCTCACTCATCTGATAACTCAGCACATATTAAGCAAATGGCTCAAGGACAATTTTAGTTATAATGGGATTGCACAAGGCATAAAACATTAAGACTTATATGGCACAGATGATAGTGGTTAAATAGTAATTATATGAGAGTGTACACTGAGTGTACACTGAGAGGTTGTCGATCTAAAGCAGGGGTGTCAAACTGCCGGCCCGCAGGCCAGATGCATCATAGCGAAACCGTGCCCACCCCATTGCCGGCAATAGCAAAAAAGTTGCGCTATGTCGCGACACGTCATGTGATATTGCAAGTTTGACAGCCCTGATCTAAAGGATGCCTTAGTCCATGTCTACAATTAAAAACAAAACATTGGAACTAATTATGTTTTGAACTATAATGAGAATGCAAGGAAAGCTGCAAATATGTATATATTTATAAGTAAATTCTCTTTCACTATGGAAGATTGTTTCAGAATAAAGATTGCAAATTATTTTACTATGTATTTTATGTCGTACTAAGTTTACGTTATATTAAAACATGTCAGTGTTCACTTGTGCTGATAAATTTAAACTTAATTCTACTTGATGTTCAGCCTCAATTTTTCAAAGCATCAAGTAGAGATAGATAAAAGGCAATGGGAAAAGGAATCCTTTCCCTTTGAGTCTCATCTCTCCATTTCTATCTCTCACAAATGAAAGCAAATATACATGTCCCAGGACAATTCTGCAAGATCCAGTCTGGATCAGTCACTAGGACCAGAGACTTTCTGTTCCAAACTTTTGGATTTGTGCTGGAGCCCATCCTCAGGGAACTTCTCTCTACATGAATATGTGCTTTGAGCTAATCAATGAATTATATTTATGTGGTACCTGCCTATTGGTTGATTGGTGTGTTGATGGCCGGTGATTGGCTGTTGTTTCCTTGTGCTGCCAAATCCTTGGCTCCTAAGTGCTTGATAAAGTGGTGATAAATCACCACATAAATACGACTCATAGATTAGTCCAAAGCACATATTTGAGTATTAGAGAATTTCCCTCAGCACGAATCCGAAAGTTCAGAAGAGTAAACCTCTGGTCCCAGTGACCAACCCACATTGGATCTTACTATTATCTCTGTCACCAGGTAGGGAGAACAGAAAAACATTAGTTCTTCCTTCAATGTATCCATGATGACAGTCGTTAGATAAATGAAACACTTAATGACAGCAGTGAGAAAAGGAAAGTCCAAATTCCAATCAATTCTATGTATTTTCTTTTTTAAATTGGATTCTAGTTTCTTAAATACATAAGCAGAAATGGAAACTAGGAACAGAAGCCATCTGGTAATTTTGCAATGTAATTTTGCAAAATAGAAGAGATGTGTAGATAATAAATGCAAAAACTGAATTAAAAAATAGGTGTTTTATTATTTATTTGTTTGTTTATTTATTTATTTATTTTCCCATCAAACATTTATTTTATTTATTTATTTATTTATTTTGATTTATATCCCGCCCTTCTCCCAACGGGACTCAGGGCGGCTCACAACATATTTAAAAACATAGACATATTTACAACCCCCACCAGATAAAACCAAATTAAACCAATATTTAAAGTTGTGCAGTTAAAATTATTCTTAAAAAACCCGATTTAAAAACCCGATTTAAAANCATGTCTTGAGGGCGCGGCGGAAAGTAAGGAGAT
The DNA here is from genome assembly GCF_001527695.2 of Protobothrops mucrosquamatus. Lineage (NCBI taxonomy): Eukaryota > Metazoa > Chordata > Lepidosauria > Squamata > Viperidae > Protobothrops > Protobothrops mucrosquamatus. Next base: position 478,505 of record NW_015387150.1, read on the forward strand.
CCGGAATCATCCGGATCTCGGGGGGTAGTTCGTTCCAGAGGGTGGGGGCACCCACAGAGAAGGCCCTCCCCCTGGGGGTCGCCAGCCGACACTGCTTGGCCGACGGCACCCTGAGGAGACCCACTCTGTGGGAGCGTACCGGTCTATGGGAGGGAATCTGTGGCATGATAGTGTGAATGGAAGGAATGAATGTTCAAAGCAGTGCATAACTGATACACCCATAAATCTTATTAGTAGTAATGGAATTTCTCTATCACCCACACAGTGCTTTAAAATTTTAGCTATCCATGTCCAATTCAAGTGTTTTTTGCTTGCAAAATACTTGCAAAGGTTATACACGCTTGGAATTATATAGCAGGTTTTTGTTTTTTTTTAAAAAAAAGACAATCTGCTTTCAAATTTCCCGAAGCACCAACAGATAGCATGCTTAAAAAGAGATGGAACAATAGTAACAACCTGTATTAGCATTACTACTCGATCTAGTGCTTGACAGCAAGGAGACCAAACTTCTGTTTTATTCTCTTTTTGTAGTTCTTCCCTTCGGTCCTCCTTGCAGAAATGTTTTGATTTTGTGCCACTTCTCCAATGCAATTTTTGACACAAGAATGATAACAGCCCTGCATGCTGCATTCAGAATTTGATATCTTATGACAGAGCTGTGCAAAAGAAGCATAAAGCAGTGGCACAATTCATCTGTTCTCATGACAGTCCTTAGATTGTACAGAGAGAAGAAAATTGAAACAAGACTCATCAGTTCCTGAAATCATATACAATGAGGCTGCTTCTGTGGCAACCTTAAGATTCAAGAAACAACTTTCTTTGCCGAGAGATACCTTTGGCTACAAGACCTGAATAGAGAAGAAGAGTTTGCAAATATAAATATATAGAGAGAGTCTGTTGTGTCCTGAGCCTGCTAGAGTAGAAAAGCAGGCTCAGAATTGTTGCAAACGGTCCCGGGCAAACCAAAAGCTGCCCGGGACCAGACAGAGCGGCACCAGCCTTGTGTGCATGCGCAAGGCACGAAAATGGTCAGTTCCTATTGGTTAACACTGTCTGGGTCTAAGGCTCTATAAAAGGCCTGCGTGCCTTTTGCTGCTTGCTTGGTTGTAGGAGGAGAGTAATAAAGAGCTTGTTTGTTCACCATGTGTCTTCGTCAATTGCCAACAAATGGAATACACAAAAGTGGCGATGAAGGTGGGATCCCTGTAAGCAAAAGGAACAAATAGGACTCACCGAGAAGGTTCTGAAGACGGAAGACGGCATCCTGCACTCGCAACTCGGCCTGCCAGTACAGCATCGCTCGAGGTGAGCTCGGCAAAAGGACCCCTTCCCAAAAGACTAGCTTGCAGAGGAGGCAATTAGCGAAGGCCATAAAGGTTTACAATGTCGAAGATTGGCCGCTTGACAGACTTCGATGTCTCCCACCCAGAGAGATGGAACTCATACGTAGCAAGGGTGGAGAACTCCTTTAGAGTAAATCAGATCAGGGAAGACGGCCTCAGCAGATTACCTCTCAAACAAATAGAGGCAGATCCTGCTCCTGCTATTAACATTCTCTCCATTCAGGAGTTGCCTGAATCTCCCCTCAATGCGAGGGACGTGGCTGCAGAAACTGCCACTGATCACACGCTCACACGCATGCTGACTTGGGTGTTGTCAGGATGGCCTGACACGTGTCCAGATACAGAGTTTCAAAGCTTCTGGCAAAGGAAGCATGAACTTTCTACTTTCAAGGGGTGCTGTTATGGGGTAGTAGGGTAGTCATCCCAGCCTCATTGAGGTCTAGAATCTTGCTCTCTCTGCATGAGGGACATCCAGGTATAGTAAGGATGAAAGCGCTTGCGCGTAGCCATCTTTGGTGGCCTGGGCTCGATAAAGCCATCAAGGCTCAGGTGCATGAGTGCCAAGTGTGCCAGCAGTCAAGCCTTGAAATGCCTCAGGCTCCAGTACATAGGTGGGAGGAAACTCAAACCCCGTGGTCACAGGTACATATAGATTACACTGGGCCCTTTCAGGGGCAATTCTTCCTTCTCCTCATTGACAGCCATTCCAAGTGGCTAGAGGTTGTTCCTGTTTCCTCCACTACTACTGCCAGGACCATCCAGGTGTTGAGAGGAATTTTCGCCTCAAATGGACTTCCAGATGTCCTGGTTTCAGATAATGGCTCCCAATTTACCTCTTTTGAGTTCCAGGTTTTTCTTCAGGCCAACTTGATCCGGCATGCGACGTCTGCTCCCTTCCACCCATCGTCCAACGGCCAAGCAGAGAGAATGGTGCGCATCACCAAAGATGCTCTAAAGAAACTGACTTCGGGAACTGGCATCACAGGTTAGCAGATTTCCTTCTTGCACACCGCACCACACCTTGCACAGCCACAGGGAAGAGCCCTGCAGAACTCCGTTGGGGTCGCCGTCTCATCACCAAACTGGACAGGTTGTACCCAGACCGGGTGGCATCACAGGTGTCACAACCGTGGGCACCTAGGAGACTTCAGGTGGGCAATACGGTTTGGGCAAGGAACTATGGGCCTGGGCATCTCTGGGTCACAGCAGTGGTATGCAAGGTCTCTGGACCGTTATCATACGAAGTAGCCTTGGATGATGGCCGTGTTATCCGCAGACACATAGATCAACTCTGCTGGAGGCTTAACAGCCACGTTTCCGCTTTTGGCTCTGCTCTGGGGGGAGGAGGACCATAATCCGCATTCTGGGTTACTGGGTTCCAGTCCTAACAGTAGCTCACAAGCTGCTGAGACGGTCGCTGAGGCTGTCTGAGGGCTCATCCCAAGGGTCAGTAAGTGCTCCAAACAGGAATTCCCTGGAAAGGGAGTCATCCCGCACATCAGTTATTGCTCCAGACAGGAAGTTGCACCGGGGGTATCCACATTATCCAAACACGTCAGATAGTGCTCCAGACAAGGAGTCGCACCGGGGGTATCCACACAACTCAAACACAGCCATAGACAGGGAATTCCATCAGGGGCAGTCTCACAATTCAGTTATTGCTCTGAAAAGGAAGTCAGTAGCAAGGGGGTTTGCCATGGAGGCAGGTCCTGACTCTGGCACCTCCGGCACATGCACGGGGGCTTCGAAGTACTGGGGCACTTCTGCCACTCAGGCCACTCCAACTGCTGGCCTTGGGCTCGAGGGACAGAGTTCCCAAGAGGAGTCCATTGTGGACTCAGGGACTTCTACCCCTCCAAGGTACACTGGCTTGGACTCAGAGGGTCCAGCCAGTCAGCAGCTGGGTGGGGCACCTGGGTATTTGGGGCATCAAAGTCCTGGCCTGTCTAGCCTGGCAGGTGAGTAGGTAGGCCAGGCACACTCACTGGCCATTAGAAGGTCACAGCGGGCCAAGTGCCCACCCAAACATCTAGGAGATTATGTGAGGTCTCTGTGAACACATGGGGAACCTTGCTGATCTGTAGCAGGATGTGGGTTAACACTCAGTAAAGGGTGTCATATACTATTATGATTTTGGGTGCGTTTTGTTTAATTTAATAATTATTTTGTCATAGTGTCTTGCCTGTGCACAGACCAGAGTAACTCCACTCTCCCTGCCTTTTGACCAATGTACCTGTGTGTAAAGCTAGGTGTGTTTTATCTAGGGGGGAGGGGTGTTGTGTCCTGAGCCTGCTAGAGTAGAAAAGCAGGCTCAGAATTGTTGCAAATGGTCCCGGGCAAACCAAAAGCTGCCCGGGACCAGACAGAGTGGCACCAGCCTTGTGCACATGCGCAAGGCACGAAAACGGTCAGTTCCTATTGGTTAACACTGTCTGGGTCTAAGGCTCTATAAAAGGCCTGCGTGCCTTTTGCTGCTTGCTTGGTTGTAGGAGAAGGTTAATAAAGAGCTTGTTTGTTCACCATGTGCCTTTGTCAATTGCCAATGAACGGAATACACAAAAGAGTCCACAATCAATTTACTCATTTCCAAATGTACAGGTGGTCCTTGACTCACAGCAGTTCATTTAGTGACCGCTCAAAGTTACAACAGCCCCGGGAAAAAGTGACTTAGGACCGTTTTTCACACTTATGACCGTTGTGACATTTCCATGGTCAGACGCTTGGCAACTGACTCATATTTGTGATGGTTGCAGTGTCCTGGGGTCACATGATCACCTTTTGCAACCCTCAGTGGGGAACCTAGATTCACTTAACAACTGTGTTATTAACAATTGCAGTGATTCAGTGGTTGTAGAATTGCAAATGTTTTGTTTAGCAACAGAAATGCTGGGCTCGATTATGGTGGTAAGTTGAGGATTACCTGTATTTTCAGGACTAGAGGTGCCATGTTCAACAAACAATGTAGTGTCAAATAATATTTTTAACAGCTGCCAACTTGTATGTTAACTTATATTTTGTATTTTAACTTCATGACATCAACTGAACTCCAAGTAATAATTTATGGGTAGTAGGGAAAGTAAGATGAGGGAAAGAAAAAAAATAAAAAAGGGATGGTCACCAATCCAATGTTTCTTTAGTCATTATGAAACAAATCAATGTAATTAAATTCTGCCTTGAATAGAAGCCCTGAAGATAGAATTAGCCCCAAATTTACCCTTTTCTCTGTGTAACCATAGAGCCAGCTTTCAGAGCAACAGCAGTGGCATAGTCTAACCCCCCACGAAATTCTCTAACATTCAGCCTTTCCTCCTACTTGCCTTCTATTAAATAAGAGACCAGACTCTTGCACTCCTATTGCTAGACAAAACTGTAGCTGCAGAGAAGGTGAGATTAAAATGCACCTAAAGAGCAGAAGAAACAGCTATACTTTTACTTGACAGTTTCTCTGACTGTTCTCAGCAGGACTGAAATTGGCTAGGAAGCAGAGAAAGTGCAGAATTGTAAAAGAGATATTTTAGGAAAACATTGGAGAAATATCTAAGATAGTACACCTTTACTGGAAGTGCATTTGTGCCCAAGATAAATTTGGAACTATTGTAGCATGCTCAAGACAGGATTAAACATTAGCCTAAGTATGTGGTAAAACAGTGTTCCTGCTGTTGTGTAATTATCTGAGAGAAGTTCTGGGTGGAAAATGGAATATCTCTGCTCTCTGACAACTTTTTCTTAAAGCTTCCATACTTGGAAATATGGTAGTTATTTTATTGTTTTATTATTTTATTATTGTTTCAAGAGAGGAGCCATAGCCAACTTTCCCTTTTCAGGAAGTTTAAAATAATTAATAAATAATTTAAATTGGTTCTATGAATTAAAATTAACAAATTAAGGGTCAATAGTCTTTCTATACTTTCGTTTGGTATAGACATAATGATGATTGCTTGAGTAACAGAGTGCTAGCATTTGAAATATATTATTTTTTCCCCAACCTGGACCAAAATGTTTTCTTCTGTACATGAAATCCAATACTATGGCAGTGGACTTTCACATAATGATTTTCCTCTTCCCATCTTCTCTCTCAGTTTTCTACTCTTATTATTGAGAAAGGTAGAATTAGTTAATTAACAGTTGCCATTCTACTAGGGTCTTCAAATTCATTTCCAATTGTTTTTTCAGCTACTGAATAGAATAGAGCTGGAAGGGACCTTGGAGGTCTTCTAGTCCAGCCCCCTGCTCAAGCAGGAGAATCTATACCATCTTAGATAGGTGATTGTCTAGCCTCTTTTTAAAAAATTCCAGTAATGGAGCACCCACGATTTCTGGAGGCAAGCTATTCCACTGGTTAATTGTCCTCACTGTCAGGAAGTTTCTCCTTAATTCCAGGTTGCTTCTCTCTTTGGTCAGTTTCCAACCATTGTTTCTTGTCCTGCCCTCTGGTGCTTTGGTGAATAATGTGACCCTCTCTTCTTTGTGGCAGCCCCTCAAATACTGGAATACTGCTATCATGTCACCCCTATTTTTTCTTTTCTATAGACTAGCCAAGCCCAAGTATCTGGTAGACAGCAGGAGAGAAGAGAAAGAACTGGAGAAAATCACAAAACACAAAGACCTGCAAATAGAAGTAGAACGACTATGGCAAAAGAAACCAAAGATAGTACCAATAGTAATAGGTGCCTTGGGTGCAATCTGAAAACATCTGGACTACCACTTGAACACCATCAGGATTGACATAATCACCATCAGTCAATTGTAAAAGTCAGCTTTACTTGGAACAACTTACATCATGCAATGATGTCTTTAACACCATCAAACAATAATTGTAAGGACCTGCCCCAGCTGTCCCTCGGGAAAGCAAAACTCTTGACTCCATTGGATTGAATCAAAAGAACTTTTACTGTGAGAAAGTCAATGCAGTAAAGTCAAGTGAAATCTGAGAGCCCCACACAAAGCTCAAAGCAATTCTTCCATTTCCCTAAACCCATCCCCCCTGACCAGTCCATTGGCAGCCAATGTGGTGCTACAAGGTTGTTTTGAGAATGCTGAGGTGCTAGGCAGATTACAGGGCACCTTCAGGGCATGACAGCCTTGAAGCCAGGCTGGAACTGGCTAGAAGAGAGTCTACCCCATCTCTGAAGACAATCCCATTCCCTAATTCCCAAGCAGTTACAGCAAAAGTGAAAGCATATGAAAGAAGCCAGCAAACATTCCTTCCTCCCCTTTCCACAAAATGGCAGGACAAGCTGGTGGGCTATTGTCTTGGTTGCATCTGCTTATCCCAGATCTCCTCCACAGGTGGATAAAAATGCGACTAACAATAATTCTTTAGAGATAATGAAATAAATGAAATTAAAGGATATACATACATGCACACGCATTATTATCCCATCTTTTCAGAAGCAGAAGGCAATGCACATGATGGAAGATTTTCCAAATTTTGTTTTTATAATAACAATCACAGATGTCGTTAAGTTTTTGTCTCAATACTTAGAAAGTAATAAAGATTTGGACCAAGACGGAATGGTTGCTGCTCCAAAAACCAACATATCCCAGTTCAATTCCATCTTTAGTCCAGGACAGTGTTGTTCCTTCCCTTATGCAGAGTAGGTCTGAAATCTGGCAATCTTCCTGGACTCACACTTACTGTTGGAAGGGCAGGAGGGGATTGTGACCAGGAGGCTCTGTTGACAGTCATTCATATTTTGGCCACATTGTATTTGATTTACTGTAACTCAGTTAGAGGGGATTGTTTTTAAAGATCATTTGGAAGCTACAACTGGTCCAGAACTCAGGGACGCAAATAGTGATGGACATGTTGCAATTCACCCATGTTAACACAATAGCTTTGGGAATGACACTATAATGGAATTTAAGATGCTGATCATCTTAGGACCTGGGGTGGGGCCTGCTGTGGCTCCTAACACCTAGGATATCTTGTTATCAGGGACTTTTAAGTGACAGCCTTGTCTATGGTGACAATTTTATTCTTGCGACTGTTCTAAAAAAGTAAACAAGTCCTGGCTGTTCAGGAAAGCTGTCCAGATAGGTGATAATTGAGTTATGTTAAAAAAATAATGCCAGACAATTATTGAATATTATGACAAGTATAACTGTATGGTGGATTATAATTTAACATTGTGCTATTAGTAAACATTTGTATTATTTATTTCATTGTATTTATTCACTCTATTACCATAATGAGGAGTTAAAGCAGCTCAGGCTCATTTTTGATTGGAGCAGCATTTAAGCTTTAGCAAATTCAATCAATCAATCAATCAATCAATCAATCCATAAACAGTTCTGTGAAGTCCCAATCACCTTGGAATAAATTCATGCAGTAAGATGCCGGATCAGACAGAGGTTTGCCTTCAGAAATTGTGGTGTGCTCCATCATCGGAGGGGTTTAAGAACAGATTGGACAGCCATTTGTGTGAAATGATATAGTGTCTCCTGCTTGAGCAGGCGATTGGACTAGAAGACCTCCAAGGTCCCTTCCAACTCTGTTATTCTGTTACACTGAATTTTTGTCCTTTTAGTTATAGCCCTCCTAATATATCCAGTGTGTTCAACTACATTACCTGAAAAATGTGAGATTTGCTAGTCAGTAAAATAAATTGAATCAGACACTTGGCATCTAATGAAGTGACCTGCAGCTCACACAAAGAAAAAATGCTCGCCTTTTAATAACATTTATTAGTCAGAAAAGGTGTACCATACGCCTCTTGATTTTTTAGACCACCGGTGTCAAACTCGCCATGTCACATGACGTGTCGCGACATATCGTGACTCTTTTTCAATTGCCGGCAATTGGCTGGGTGTGGCTTCGGTATGATAAAACTAGCCTGCAGGCCTACAGTTTGACACCCCTGTTTTAGACCATAGACTAGTACAGCTCTCTTCCTACTAGGACAGGGATAGGCAACCTTGGCTCTTTTATGACTGGTGGACTTCAACTCCTAGAATTCCTGAGCCAACATGGCTCAGCTTGGAAACCTCTCCCTTTCCCCTCAGCGTGGCTGGCTGAGAAATTCTGGAGTTGAAGTCCACGAGTCATAAAAGAGCCAAGGTTGCCTACCCCTGTACTAGGACATACTCAGTTTTTCCTTATTAATGCCTGTATTTCTGTGCAAAAGGATTGATATCAGACTGAATCTCCTTATCTCCAATCCAACTCTTTTTTTTTTTTTTACAGCTGCAGCCACTTGGTATTCTTGACCCCTTCCTACTTTTAGGATATCCCTGAAATATTCACCCCTTCCTACTTTTAGGATATCCCTGAAATATTGCTTGGATAAACCAAAATCGCCTTTTGTAATATAATACCTTTTACCTTGTTCAGAACTAAATAGGCTGCATGCTGTTGCCCAGGAAAAGGGCTCATGAAAGATGCAGCTTTTTGCAGCTTCCCTCCCCACCCAGCAAAGGATCGTCCTGTGAGGCTAGAAAGGAAACAAGAGTGTCTGCTGACAGCTTAGCTCAGCTTGAACTCTCATTTTTCACACAGAGCTAATTAAAAACTGAAATTAGTTAAATATGGAAATGACACTTGCAAGCACTTTAGCACAGTACTGGTAAAATCCCTCCAGAGTGCTGCAGAATTACCTGCTGCTACGAAACTCCCCAACTGAATTCCGCAGTTAAAAGGCTGAGCAAAAGGGAAAGTTATTACTGAGATTTTCAATTCAGAATGTGACTGTAAAATTCCAAATTAAATTTCATGGTTGCCTTTGGAGTAAGCCAGGGTGTTCTATGCAATATGGCATGCAAATAATGTCCCTCTATGCTTGCTCTGATTATATCACTGTTAGGCACAGTGTTGGTTTTCCAAGATTCTAAAACGCATATGTTACTCTAGGCATTAAGAAAACATAAATTGTCTGTGGATGGAAAACAGGCTGTAGAAAGAATGCTTTTTTGCAATGTAATAGCAAATACATGCATCCATATCTTAGACTCTACCAGATGAAATACATTGTCTTCTGTAATTTTAATATACACCTGTAATAATCCATCAAACTATCATTAAGGATAATTCTGTAGATGCATACAGCAAGGTAACTAAAACGATATGTGACATATCCAAACATAGACAGAAATTTGCATTGTAGCAAGCATCCAAACCAGTAATAAAATCTTTTGAATGTGCTGCACATTCAAGAGATGCTTGTGGTCCTTGCTATGCAAGCAGAAACCTGTTTCTGCACATACAAAATAACTTTCAATTAATTGAAACAATTATATTTATACCAAACACCTATTTTACACAAAGGACAGTGATTAATCTTGAGCAGATGAATAAATTGTATTCATAATATTCAGATTTATAAGATTGCTTGTACTTCACAAAAGCAAGGCCATTTGCGTTAAGAAAAATTGTGGTTTTGGCATGCAATTTGAACAAATTTGCCTGCAGGAGAGATGGTTTTCACATGTCTCAGTATTTTCAGGATTTTCAGATTTTCATATTCCAGCAATAAAAATGTTAAGATGTTAGTGTTTCTTCTATTTTTCCTTAAGACAACAGATTCCTGCTAGCCCCTATTGCCTGTCACGATAAACAAACAAACAAACAAACAAACAAACAAACAAACAAACAAATAAATCCCTATGTAGAAAGACTGGCAAAAGAACTCATTTTCAACAAGAGCTATTTGTACACCGTAAATCAATTGGAAAAGAATGGCAAACACTAGCAAATGTGCCAGAATCACTTCTTTGGCACTGATCTGGGTATCTCTCCAATACCCAGGCTTTGCTAGTTTACAGCCTCAGTTGACTCAGCTGGAGACACAGGAGTACTGCAGCTGAGGCATCAGATGCCTTATGATATTTAATTTTGAATGTGAAATTAATTTGCCCATTTTTTTCACTTAAAAAAGGCTCCTGCATAAATTGTAGATTGCATGGCTCTTTCCACTAGAATAAAATAGGCTGCTGCACACAATTGAGGTTAGAAATTGCAAGAATAAACAAAATGTGGTAATTTGTAATCTTTTCCAAAACTTTATAAGACAGGAACATTGTTCCTGAGCCAAACTGCTAGTATTTAGATGATATGATTTACTAGGAAGATGTTAAAAAGTAAAATTGGAAAAATACATTTAAAGAGAATATCAAATTTTGCGAGGAAAATATTTTAAATAGTACACTGTTTATACCTATCTTTTGTATAATTATTTTCAATCTTATGAAATAATGGTCACATTTATTTCTTAGTCCATGGACTAACTCTTTAAAGAGTGTATGATACCTTAAAGTTTACAGTGCATTCAGAAAGTATTCAGCTCCCCTTCACTTTTGTCAATATTGTTATGTTGCAGCCTAATTCTATAAATGTTGAAAATAATTTTTTTCTCATTAATCTACACTCAATACTCCATAATGACAAAGTGAAAACAGAATTTTAGAAAAGTCTGTAAAATTATTAAAAAGAAAAAAATGAAATATTATATTGGTATAAGAATTCAAACTCTTTGCAATAACACTTGAAATTTAGCTTGGGTGCCCCCAGTTTTCTTAATCATTGCTGACATGTTTCTACACTTTGATTGGAGTCAACCTGAGGTAAATTAAATTGATTGGACATGATTTGGAAAGGCACACACCTCTCTATAGAAGGCCTCACAGCTGATAATGCATACTATAGCAGAGCAAAAGCCATGAGGTCAAGGGAACTGCCTGCAGAGCTCAGATATAGGATTATTACAAGGCAAAGATCTGAGAAAGGCTACAATAAAATGTCTGCTGCATTGAAGGTTCCTAAGAGCACAGTGCCTCTATAATTCTCAAATAGAAGATGTCTGGCACAACCAGGACTCTTCCAAGAGTTGGTTGCCTGGTCAAACTGAGCAATCCGGGAGAAGGGCCTTAGTAAGAGAGATGACCAAGAACCCGATGGTCACTCTGACCGAACTCCAGAAATCCTGTGTAGAGATGGGAAAGAGTTCCAGAAGGACAACCATCACTGCAAACCTTCACCAATCTGTCTTTATGGCAGAGTGGCTGGACAGAAGCCTCCCCTCGGTGCAAAACATATGAAAGCCCTCTTGAAGTTTGCAAAAAAGCACCCAAAGGACTCTCAGACTGTGAGGAACCAGATTCTCTGGTCTGATGAAATCAAGATTGAACTGTTTGGCCTCAATTCTAAATGTTATGTCTGGAGGAAACCAGGCTCCACTCATCACCTGCACAATATCATCCCAACAGTGAAGCATAGTGGTGGAGGTGTTTTTCAGCAGGAGGGGCTAGGAAACTAGTCAAGGGTTGAGGGAAAGCTGAATGGAGCAAAATAGAGAGATATCCTCAATGAAAACCTGTTCCACAGCACTCAGGACCTCAGGCTGGGCTTTCCAACATGACAACGATCCTAAGCACACCGGCAAGGAAACACAGGAATGACTTAGGGACAACTCTGTGAATGTCCTAGAATGGCCCAGCCAGACCCCTGACTTGAATCTTATTGAACCCCTCTGGAGGGACCTGAAAATGGTTGTCCACCGACGGTCACCATCCAATCTGAGCTTGAGAGAATTTGCAACAAAGAATGGCAGAAAAATCCCCCAATCCAGGTGTGCAAAGCTTGTTGTGTCATACCCAAAAAGAATCAAGGCTGTAATTAACTGCCAAGGGGGTTCAACAAAGTACTGAGTGAAGGATCTGTATACTTATGCCAATGTGATATTTCAGCTTTTCTTTTTAACAAATTTACAGACATTTCTAAAATTCTGTTTATATTTTGTCATTATGGGATACTGAGTAGAATAATGAGGAAAAAAAATGAATTTCAACAATGGTGGAATCAGGCTGCAGCATAACAAAATTGACAAAAGCGAAGGGCGTATGAATATTTTCTAAATGCACTGTATACTCCTGCATATCTTAATGCAAACATTTTCAACAATATCAATATCCAGTTAGGTATAATCCATTTTAATAATTTTGCATTGCCTGAAAACACCTATAATGTGTCAGTTTTCCCCATCCATAATCTAATATAGATGCTGTCTGGCAGACTGCATATTCCTGAAACCCTTTTAGAGCATGCATGGGTTGGAAGATATCAAGGAAATGCTGCTTGGCTCTAATCATCAAACTAAAGCTGCAGCAAAATCTGCAGTTAGAAAAAATAGAAATGTCAGTTATGAGTCCTTTGCAGAGCTAAACCAGGATACTGGTGGGTTCCACTCATTCAATGGCAAATCAGACAGAGCACCAAGAAGAAGCAAAAATCAAAATGCTTCTGCCTTATCTTCATGTCCTTGCAAATGTCCCTGACAAGAAGGATAAATAACACAGTTATCTTTTCATCAAGACTGTCCCCTCCCCCACCCTGAATTGCTCTGATTCAGTTTAAAGGGTCCATTTTTATATTCAGATTTAGCGACCTACACTCTCTCTGAATGCAGCCGAAGCCTAATTCTGTAAAAACTATGAGGCAATTTTCACTTTAATTGCTATTTCATTTTCTCTTAAAAAAAAAAAAACCAAGCAAACAACTCAGCAGAGATTCTATGGGAGAAAAATGAGCATGCATTCAAAGGTCCAAGAAGCAGACAGAACATAAGAAAATTAGTAAGAAGATACCTTTCTTTTCAGAAAAAAGCAACAATAATTTTAAACTCACATACCATGTGAGTTTGTATGCCTGTAGGATAGTGTGAGTGCCTTTTGACACTTCAAATTTGGAATATAAACTGCCCAAAATCAATAACTGGATACATTCAGATCAGGCATACAAGTTCTTTCAGAAGATACAGGGCGACTTGCTTCCATGTGGTTGAGGGAAAAATACTGAATTAAATATCCCAGAAATGTTCCTGGAAAGCTTTTCTGTAAGCAGGCTATGTGGTCAGTGTAGAATTGTGAAATGACCATTTGGATATAGTCATATATCAGTTTTCTCTATGGCTATTTTGAGTGTTTGTACAGGAAATGCAGTCACTAAATGGTTTGTCTTCTAGGATATTAAGCTTAAATTGCTTGATGCCTACAGAATTCAAACAGAGGAAAAAAAAGAGGATAGATACAACTGGTGGAGTGACATTCCCTGACAGTCATCTGTAAGCAATTTAACCATCTCAGGCAGTATCAAAATTACTCTGTGCCCTTTTGGTAAATTGGGTGAATAAATGAAACTATAAGGGCTCTTTGGCACGATGTCTTGGCGGTACTCAGGACTATATGATAGGTGACATGTGGGCTGCCTGTTGAATCAAGTAAAATATTTACAATTTAAATGGAAAAATCAAGAGAGTACAGATACACTGCGCCTACAAGGCTAGACTTTACAAAATATTTTATTTACATATCAGTATACAATATGTAAGCTTCCTGAAAGGCAGATAAAGCTCAATAAGTGCAGAGTGATATGATCTACAAGCTGGAGTGATGTGCTAATACACATAAAGTTCAATAAACCATTCAAACCAAACCTTTTTCATTTGAAAAGCACTCCAACAGAGGACAACAGAGTGTGCCCATACACCAAAACCTAGTACATCAATACAAACCCGCAATGCAGTGCTATATTCATTCTTTTGCATTTCCAATATACAAACATTTGTGTTTGAAGCAGATACTGTGAAGTAAATAAATACAGAGAGTGACTATGGGTAAAGACAGTTTATTTACTCAAAATGAAATAAAGAAAAGAGTTCTTGCCTTCTTCTTACTTAAAATAGCACAAAGTCAAAAGGTGATTTTATACATACTTCTTGGATGGACAGTGTAATGTATTGAGGTGAGTTACTTGGAAATGTTGAAAAAACGGTCATAAGACTCTGTCAGTTAAGAACCAGATTTTCTGTCTACATGCTAATTGTGTTAAAAGTGGGAACTAATACTTGAATCCTATTGGCCACCACTTAGTTGTTGAGTGTATAAATAGGGGTTATTCAGGCTTCTGTTTAAACTTTAAATAAAGAGTTGTTTGTTCACCTGCTGCCTCGTCAATGCCTCACTGAGCACCAAACTTAACAGTTGTGATGAAAGTGGGATGTGCTGCCAAATTCGAAGAGCTGAGTCACTAAGGGGGTAAGCCAAGTGACAATGCCTTGGTTGGGGCCGCATCCCTCCCATTCCTGCCAGTACAAAAATGCTGGAGGAAGAGCGCTCCCAAGGAACCGTTCCAGGGAGATTAAAAAAAGCCTTGGCAGCACAAGGCATTATGAGGCCGAAAACAATGAAAACAACTCACCATGGCCAAATTCGGGAAACTCTCAGAATTCGACATCGCACATCCAGAGAGGTGGAGCTCGTACATCACGAGAATCGAGAGCTACTTAAGAGTCAAGCAAGTTCATGAGGACAGCTTGAAGGCTGCAACACTGTTGTGCGTTTGTGGCCAGGTGACGTTCAAAATCACCAAAAACTTAGTCGCTCTAGCTCCACTTGAATCTGTTGCTTATTTTGAGCCGAAGCTTTGACTCTAGTGACAGTCAAACTCAGGAGCAGCACGAGTGCAGTAGTGCATCAGATGCTGCCAGCGACGGCAGAGCTCTCCGACTAAGGGACGAGACTCAAGCATCTGGTGAGTCAGTCCCAACCACTGACTCTGCAACCAATGGGCAACGCCAGCAGACGGCTCCATTTTCAAGACTGGTGGACTCTGTTCTACCTGTGGACACTGGCTTGGGCCTACCAGGACAGCCCAGCCACAGAGACTTGAGTCTACCCATGACGGATGGGTCCCATAGCCCCAGTCTTCCAAGCCTGGCAGGCGAGCTTACAGACTGGGGGCCTCCAGCAGTTCCGAGGCGTTCGGAATGGGCGAAAAGGCCACCAATGTATTTAAAGGAATATGTTCAACAAATGTCCTTATGAACTATCTAGGGGGAAGAGGTGTAATGTATTGAGGTGAATTACTTGGAAATGTTGAAAAAACGGTCATAAGACTCTGTCAATTAAGAGCCAGACTTTTTGTCTACATGCTAATTACTTGTGTTAAAAGTGGGAACTAATACTTGAATTCTATTGGCCGCCGCTTAGTTGCTGAGTGTATAAATAGGGGTGGAGCAGCAGTTATTCAGGCTTCTGTTTAAATCTTAAATAAAGAGTTGTTTGTTCACCTGCTGCCTCGTCAATGCCTCACCAAGCACCAAACTTAACAGACAGTTGAAACTGAATCCCAGTCACCAAAGGACATAAGCTTTCATGAGCTCCATGTAGATATATGGAGTGGCTGATGAAAATGGTGCAGGTTTCAGACCTCCTGAAACATGTTTGTATCGCACTCATATCAGAAGCACTGAGGCAAAGGCTGAAAAAATTAGCCAGTGACCATCACCATTACTCGGGGGGGGGGGTGCCCAATTGGGGGCTCTTTACATGTCCCTGGCAGGAGCTGGAGTGAAGGACAGGAACTCATTTCACCCTATGGTAGTACTCATGTCTCAAATGCAGGCTTGCTGCTTGTCATTCCAGCATGCTAACCATATGAGCGTTGAATCATATTGACATATTATAAATGATATAAATAATCTCTTGTTAATCTGGGCTGGTAAAGACTTCCCCCCCCCAAAAAATGACCATTTTGAGATCTATAATGAAGTCTCCTAATGGACTCCTCTTTTTTCTGAAAAAAGGGGGAAAAACCCTATAAGTTTAAGAACATGAAAAATCTTAGATAAATGGCAAAAATCTAAACAAGATTTTGAACCAAGAAAGTTAAATAACATTTAAGGGTAAAAAAAATGGACTATTAAAACTCTTATTATATACTTTTGGAATTAACTATATAAAATAAACAACTTTTCTTGTTTACCAGAATTATTTTGTCTATGTGGAATTAAGAGATCGTATTATTTAAACTGGGATTCCAGGAAAAAAGAAAAAGGTTTTGATAATATTGGAATTTACAAAATGACATAAAATATTGTAACATTTGAAATATTAAAGGGGATTGTTGAAGAATTTGGCCAGAAATTAGTAGCTACAATGTCAATAATATCATTAATGATTCCAGTAATTTGTAATGCCATTATCAGTAATGGTGTCCAGCAATTTGTAGGAAAAACAGTGAATGTTGCTCGGCATTTTGGCTTACGTTTCTACATCTTTTTTGTGCTGATGATTTTGCTGTTGGTTGAACTAGGATTGCAGCTCTGTCATACTATTTATATTATTTATTCCTTTCTGCATAAAGGAAACAGTCCTTCAATTCAATAGTATTTCATTTATATCTGATTTTCAGGTGTAATGAAGACATCTTCAACTCTACTAAATTATTCTGCTATAGTTTTCTGGTAGCTATTTTCTCCCTAAATAGTCTAAGTGAAAAAATACAAACACAATTTTTGTACAAAGCACAAAAAATGTGATCAAGTAATGGGACTTTCAGAGATAAACACATCATATAAAAAAGACAGATCAAATAGATTATTAAATGTACTAAAATAAAATTGCAATGGACATGTGTATGTATACACACATGCACACACACATGGGAAACCATTACATTTATACACATAGACAGACACACACTTTGTAATAAATTTTTATGTCTCATGTATCTGTCATAATTGGTGTAAAATGCTATAATTGAAGATATCAGGCAGCACATTAATATTATTTTTGCAAAATGAAGATCCTGATACTATTCAACAAGGTTGTTCAGAGAAAAAAAAGTTATACATGATTTGTTCCAATGAGTTTCTACTGTCCTTATTCATATAAAATAGTACAACACAGATGCAACAGCATTAACAGATTAGTCTTCCTTTCCTATTTCTAAAACAGAAACCAATTTACTCCAGAGATTTTTCATATGCATAGAAATGCAAAACTGGAATTTCTATTATATTATTTTCCTGCTAGTTCCTTCGCAGACATGTTTGTAAACATTTAGAAGTTAAGAAGGCAATTTATAGCTGGAGTCCAATGTGTCATTCCTAAGTATATGATATGGTAGATATTGCATATCTACCATTCCAGGAATAGAACATTTTGTATCATTCCATTTGCCCACCAAATCATGCTAATCTAGTCATTTTGAGATTGATTTCGCAGTTTTTATACATTAATATTCTGGAATGTAAGCACTTTAGTTTATGGATAATTACTAGACTACCCTTGTAGCCAGATCATTGTAATCTGTAAAAAAAAATTAATAATCTAGATTTCTATAGAAAATTCTGTTTCCACAATAGAAAATTATGCATGTACTTAACTATCAATGTACTGACAAATAATCCCTTTTTGGGACCATTAAATATTATGCCTCACCTTTTTTTTTAAAGTTACAGCTACCTTACATTACAGTTCATTACTGAAGTTTTCACAATCAATTTTAGACAAAAAAAAAGTCTAGTAGTTAAAGTGATTAATATTAAGAGAAGTATCTGACCAGAATGGGTTAGTTATGATCAATGTACATTGAACTGTTTTGGGACAAAATCTTGAATATTTTTTAAAGTTAAAGTTATTTTTTAACTTGAAATCTATTTTGGATACCTATCATATATGTCTAGAAAAATCTAGCATGTTTGTGTTTCTGGAATGATACTGTATTTAAGATATGTATTGGTAATTAACGTAGGAACTTCTTTTACCAATCTTAATTTTTCCTATTTGTGGTAGAAATAGTGAGCAGTTACCTGAACTCAGGGAAATGGCTGCCGATTCATCTATGTTCATTGTGAAAAAAAAAATATCTATCATGATCATGACCCAAATTTTTTTCTTCTAGTTATACAAGACTTTTCTTTATTGAACATATGATCTTGCCAAGTTGAGAGTGATTTGGATCTTGTTTGGTATTCCGGCAATTCAGTTGCAGAGAATGAGGTAAATATAACAAGTTTGCAGTTCTGAGTCTAAAAGAACTGAGAAACACCCCCTCCAATTAACATATACAGGAAAATGATTAGATTTCTCTACATATTCAGACAGATGGCAAAGGAATATGAATAAAACATTTCATTTCATTGCAAACAGCAAGTCCCTGCCACCAAGTCACTAAGAATGGACATCAAAGATCTTGAAAAAATTAACTAAGCAATTTATTACAAAAGAAATGAGGCAGTTTAAATAATAAATAAAAATCATCGGAAAGTAAATACAATAAACAAATAAATAAATAAAAAAGTGCCAGATAAGAATTGGTTAAGCAATCACCTCTTGCTCCCATAGTCCTTTTCTGATAATTGTATTTGTTTTTCTGTTAGTTGTATTTTCTTAGAAAAAGGTTGCTGTCATAGTCTGGGTTAAAACCAACCATGGTGTGTGAACCTAGTGACTATAAGGAAATTCCATTTTCAGGAAAAAGGTCACACTTTCAGATATATTGCTAAAAAGTGTCTTCTCTAAGTATATAAGCAAAAGCCCAGGAAAGCCAAGTAACAAAAGGCTTATATTATTTTCTCACCTCTATTTATATACTCATTTTTCAATGCTGTTGTAGCTTATGTGACTGTTGGTGCTAGACTATTAAAGTATGATATCAGAATAGCAATTCTGGAATTTGCGCACAGCTATATATGTCAGTAGGAATACAGCTGGAAAAAAAATCAAATCAGTGTGTACCCATACAAACACACACTGCAATAGAGTATTACAGTCTTTCAATAAAAGAGGCATGTCAGAATAATTGCCACACTAGCACTCACAACAATTTTTTTTTAAAAAAATAGTATGCACCATTTGGGATATGAAGGTGGAAACCCAGAGAATGTAGCAGATTGGCAATCACATTCTGTACACACTGAATTAGCAAAACATTACAGAAACAACAGGAACAAAAATCTGTAGCATGGATTTAGCCACTGTGCTTATGGGTCTCCAGTCTCTACAATTACATTTTCAGGGATGGGAAACCTATGGCTTTCTAAATGTTGATTAAATATAAATTCCTACTCATCATTGGCATAATGGCTGGAACTGCTGGGAATTATAATTCAGGAACATCTGGAGGGCACACTAACTTTAGATGCCAAACTGAGTCTTATAGATATCCTTTTTTTTTTTTTTACAATTCTTAAACTGAACAACACTTCACAGAATTAAATCAGGTAAGACTGCAAACCAGATAGATATACAGTAGGATGGCTTTGGGTATCAACTTTAACCCCTGGCCTACCTGTCTCTCTGGTGTAAATGGGAGTGCACTATTTGAAAGGAAAACAATTTACTTAAATGTATTATTTTGAATGCTGGAACACTATTTAGAGTAACTACTGCTATTATAAAAATCATGGTTTCCTTTTGCTTTCTATTTGTTAGCATTAATCACAAACAGCATGACTCCAACTTTAATTTCAATCACAGCATCTATTTCTCTCAGGGAAAAAAATAAAGTTCTTATTAAAATGTTTAACTTAGGAGCCAGTATTTCTCATAACAAGGTAGAAGCCTTTTAAAAGGAAAATCGTTATATTATAAAGTTTACAGCACATCACTTGTGAATTTTGCATCATGTTATTTTTTAAATTAATGTAGCAATGCCTGAAGACTCGTGCGATTTTCAATTTTAATAAATGAAAGTCAGAAAAATAAAATAATGCAGCATACTGGCAGAGATTCTTCATAATATTATGATTTTATATAATACTGAAGAATATAACTGCCATATACTCCCTCTATGTGATATAAAAAAACACTTGTGATTTAAAAAACTTACTTTCTCAGTAAGCAAGAATGAAATATCTGACCGGAACCTGATGCCTGGAGGAACCTGGTATGATAGAGTAGAACATGGAAAGCAAGTAAATAAATCTAGAATAGAAGTGGAAGGTTAATGGTGGCTTGTAGCACTGAATATTTTGGGAAGTAGATGGAATCAAAATAAAATTTGCTGAAGATATTGAAATAATGTTATAGATCTATAAATAAATATGGAAAGCATCCTCGCACCCATGGGAGTGTGAGACGATATTCCAGGAGGTGCAAAAACTTGGATTTTCAAAATTATAGTATATATGCATAATTTGTTGCCATTATTATTATTGCCATTAAATGCATAATTTGTTGCCATTGTAAGGGGTGCAAGAATATATGAGAAGTGTTCTAGGGGTGCGGGGTATAGAAAAGGTTGGGAACCACTGTTCTACAATATTTTCACTAACTTGAAGAAATTTCATTATAAAAATCAAAGGAAAGTGAGTTCTGCACAATGCCTTTTAATTTCATAGGTGAAGTTTGGGACATTCATGCCATTGGGTGCCATCAAACTGACAGATGCAATAGTTCTTGAATTCAAAATGGAACATATTATTATTAGACTTTTATTCTTTCTCTCTATGTGTCAAGGTCATGAGTATGGCTAATAGTCTTTCCTCTTCCTAAGGGAGGCCTACAACTCACTCTTCTGGGATTAGCCAGGACTGGCTATGGATTACAATATCATAATATAGTTAATCAAAAGTGATGTAGACATAGAGCACAAGGTTATAGAAAAGTTAGGCTAATGCTTTTAGCAGATGGAATTTTAACTGCTAATTATTCTATATCAGGTGACCTTAAGAATACCACTTGTGTATATTAAACCTCATATTCAAGATTGTCTTAAGTTTCTGCTCATTTTAAATCTACATCTTGTAAAGCTGTTGGAGAAGAATGTTATAAATTACAAAACTCATTTCAAATCTTACAGGTCAACTCGTATAGGTTTAACACTACATTAACATATTTTGTAACTATCATTCTGTCTGATCATGCAGAGTTTCAACAACAAGGGACAGATTTCAGTGAATAATTCTGCAGGCTTCAATAAAATCTAATCCATGTACATATTTTATTAAACTGAGAAAAAAATTGCCAAGTTGTTTATGAAGCCAGGAAGTAAATGTGTGTTGCATTCTAAAGGTATGGAAATTATTTGGATAATCTGAAACAAACAAACAAACAAAAAATCTTTGTCCAAATTTTACACATGCATACAAAACCAGGAAACATCCCAGTTTTGAGGAGCACATCCTGGCCAGTCTGTGGGAGCAATGCAGCAATGGGAAGCTTACATCAGCTAGTATGAGGGGAAAAAAACTTGTCCACTGGCCATTCACTTGCACCAGAATGAATATTCAAGGAGGCTGCCATATCTCCATTGCAACAATTCAGACTACTACTAGACGGGAGCCAGGAATTTGAGTTTCCTGTATTTTTATTCTACCAACTAGTGAATGTACAAACTTCTGCACCTCAGACATAGCTCTAACTTGAATATCTGAGAAACAGCAAGCAATAGTAGAAGCAATAGCAGAATGGAAATCAATAGCTTAATAGATTTTCAGATGCTAATATTTTCTTTAATTTCTTATGTTTGGTGAAATGGGAGATAGTGATGGAAGAGACATCTACTCCTTTCTCCATTTTTAAATCAATATAGGGTCCATTTATCGGTAATCATCCATTAATTAGGTTCTACCTGGAAATAATTTTACATACAAAATAAGAGAATAATGGAAAATAGGAATTATTTCAAATTATTAAATGTTGTTTCCAAACAATAACTTCCAACTTTCCTTTTTGTGTGTGTAAAGTTTGCTTAGGAGACTTAGAAAATGAGTTAACAATAATATGTCAGCTTATGCAAATAAATGTGTTCCTGTTTTTAATTTTGGAAACCTGTTTACTTTAAGCAGACAATATTGTGAGGGTAGAAGGGAGCAATCTCCACAATTTGCATCCTAGTAAATGAGTAGTTTATTATTGTATATGTCCATTATGGCAACAATTTCCCAAGAATTCTCATTACAGACAATTAAAATTCCAAATTCTAAAAAGGCCAGACACTGTTGCTCTGAGTAGTTGTATTATATATTTTAATGGGAACTGTGTTGTCACTGTTGACTTTTCATGGTGACTGTGATATTCAATTAGATCAATTTAGTCTTTTCACATCTAAGAAATAGATGCTGGATATTTCACTATATTTCTTGGTCAGTCTAATGAATGTTTACCACAAATTATATATTATTTATTCATCACTGTCAAGTGAAAAATTAATTATTTATCAAAATAGTTTACACACCAATAGGAAAAATGCAGTATGCTACCAGTATTGATTTACTATTACAAATTACATCCTTTTTTTGAACCTTGAACTGTAACTAAGCATGTTGAGTTTAAACAAAATCAATTTGTTTAAGAAAATTATTCTGCAGTATAAACATGACATGCAATAATTACTTATTTTTATAATTACACCCCTGGTGTGGAAAACAAACCTTGGCAAATGACTTTCTTCTATGTTAAATGAAGAATATTAGATTTCCCTGATGGTGTTTTAATTTAACAACATATGGAGACTTGAATGTATAGAAACTGTCATAGAAATACTAAGATACCAGTTGTAGCTACTTTTCTTCCTAATTTTTTTCTAATAGCCCTTTGTTGTATCTAACAGCTTGCAAATAAAAGCATATTTTAAAAATCAGTCAAATTCTGTAAAAAGTTTGCTTATAAATCTGCAAGCATCATAGACTAGATCTTTTTCCAGTTCTGAACAAAGTTCCATGTTTCTACAGATTGGCACAAAAGAAGAACATAAGGAAGTATATCACAGAGAGATAAGGTACTTCCAAGTTCACAGACTCATTCAATAGTGAAAATAATCTACATAACTAATAGAAAAGGGAGGGAAAATCTTATAGTTAATTTAGTTTTCAATAAAGAAAGCAATGGTGATATTTTGTTGCTTATTAATTTAAAGACAATGTTTTAAAATTCCTCAAAATACAAAGTTGACCTTTCAGTTGCAAGTATTTTAACAATCTCTGAAAAAGATAATTTATTGCTACTTTGCTTACTTCTTTCAATTTCTGGGGTCCAAGAACTGAGTTAGTTAATCTAAAAATAACTTAGATTCCACCGACAATTAATTCACAAGGAAAACTGCAAGTTTTTAGTATTAAATATTGAGAAATTTGGGGGGCAATGTTATGTGTAACTTAATTCAATGTATATTTCCTGGAGGCAAGTCCAAAAATTAAATGCATACAGAACTGAGAGTTTAAATAGTAAACTATTTTCCTTTGTAAAAAAGAAAAAGGCAAACTTTCAAATGTATTAAAACCAATGAAACAAGAATTAAATAACAAAATAAAAATTAATATCCGACATTATTTATTTTAAATTAAAAACAGGAATGAACAGGAATGCTTTATCACTGAAGTTTAAATCTCAGTTCTTAAATTAGAAATAAATCATCCTGACTTTCTTGTAGCTTCTTCAAAATTAAATAAGGTGTTATTTTTAAAGTAATAATATTATTACAGGATGCCCATTTAAATTTCTTTGCAGAAAACATATTAGAAATAACACAGCAAGGAAATACATCCCACTATTAATTAATTGTGTCGTTCATAACATGCACACTCGATTAACTGTAACTCCAATAGCTTGTTTTACTGGCATTACAACTTGTGTGGTTCATTTTCTGCTTCCAGCTCAACAGCAATCTGCAAAAATGTTTAAAATATATCAGCATATTATTTTACCTATCTTTATTGTAGAATGAATTAAGCACACTTTTTGTTCATCAAAACACAATTACAAGTTTATATTGAAAAGGAAGAAACAATTTTTCAGTTTATAAGATACCTTCAAACTAAGATTTAATCAATCTTCTCTTGCTGATGTTGATCTCTGTAGGAGAACAAATTCTTTCACTAAACTTTTTAGAACTGTTGGTCCAACTCTTGTCTCATGGTAGCACTTATGTACAACTTTTCATTCACATAAAGGAAACAAAACATAGACTTTATTAAGAAGTAGAAAATGTGTACCAATGTACAGATATGAGTCCTATACTAATATAGATATATAGATAAATATATATTTTCCAATAACTCACCATCACCAGGCTGCAAACAGCATGTGTGATTATAAACAGAATCTCAAGAAACAGTTTACAGCCAGCAAAAAAAGTTAATATCTCCTAATAAAATATAAAATGTGTGATTAACTTGTATATACATTTATCTGTTTAAAATGAGACCAAAAATGTAAAACGTATGTAAATGTAAAAAGAAAATAAAAAACACGCTGAACTTAATTGGGTAAGCAACAAAGTGTTGGCTGAAACATGCTGCTGCCCTAGAAAACCATAACATATTACAATAATTACTGTGGAAAGAATTATTTCAGTAATTTGTTGATTTAAAATGCCACTCTTTCCACCACACAATTTCTCTTAATTTTCAACTCTTTTCTCTGAGAAGTTATGCTCTTAAGGCCAAACTGATAGCAACTCCTTAAATATGAAGGAATTAGTGAAATTTTGGAAGTTTTATATTTTCAGATATTAGAAAACAAGCCAGGAGGGCATCAATGAAACAGTTTAATGAGAATGAAATGAAAAAGCTAAAAATAAATGGAATTGCCAAAGTCATACAGATCAAATTCTACTTAATAAGGATCCTTTACAGTTTCACCCAGTTACTTCATTGGGTCAGGAGGAAAAAAATCTCCTTGGTTCAGGAGATTTTAAATATCTCCAGTGATATAATGAGCTCCCATAAAATCAGTAGAGAAATCTAGGATTTTAATATGGATTGGGTTGGAAAATTTTACTTGTCACATATTCAAAATGGAGGCAGAGGATAGCTGAGTGAAGACTCTGCATGTTCTGTGGCTGAAAATGCCAATTTTCAGAACCACCCACCCACTCAACCACCTATTTCCCAAAACTGTAGTAAAGCATGGGAAGGAGGGAATGGAATATAGTGGCATGAACTCTGAAGAGCCTACAGAACAAGAGCATCTAGACTTGCAAGAGATTGTGAAACTTAAGTGAGGAAGATCACTCCATCTTGCACAGAATATAGAAAACAACATCATTCTACTTTTATACATAAAGACACGGACAGTATCATATCAGGAAAGAATAAAGAAAGTAAAAATATCTGTTTACAGGTCAAAATTCATGGTCAAAAAGCCAAAGTGCTTTGCCTTGAGAAGCCAGTCCTTTTACTTGAATGGGGTTTATTCTAACTAAAGGAACAAAGAATTGCTCAAGAATATTTGGTGAAAATGCAAATGCGTTCCTGTGTGTGTTCACGACAACTTTATCTCATGTTTCTGGAGTCAGAAGGAATGTGTTAAAAGGAAAACAGAACAGGGTAAATAGGAAATTATGAAAGCAACTCTGAAACTGAAGAGTAACAGTGGTATTGTTTTAAAAAGAGAATTAAAGGCAAATCTGACAACCTTATCAACAACCTCTAGAAGAAAAAATAATAATTATAAAGACTGGGGAAAAATAATAACAAATGAAAGAAGCTATTCTAGTTCTCTGTGAATGCATGTAAATTTACAAATCAATTTTCTATAAAATGGAAAAAATGAATATATCTTACAGATATCTTCGAGACCGCCTCCTGCCGCAGAGTACCTCCCATCGACCGGTACGCTCCCATAGAGTGGGTCTCCTCAGGGTGCCGTCAGCCAGACAGTGCCGGCTGGCGACCCCAAGGGGGAGGGCCTTCTCTGTGGGAGCTCCCACCCTCTGGAATGAACTGCCCCCAGAGATCAGGGTTATCCCTGATCGCCCTTCCTTTCGCCGCGCCCTCAAGACTTGGTTATTCCAGCTTGCAGGACTGGCCTAGGGTAATTTTTAGGGGGGTTTTAATTATATTTTAAAATTCGACAAATATTTA
Organism: Protobothrops mucrosquamatus; assembly: GCF_001527695.2. Lineage (NCBI taxonomy): Eukaryota > Metazoa > Chordata > Lepidosauria > Squamata > Viperidae > Protobothrops > Protobothrops mucrosquamatus. Next base: position 504,432 of record NW_015387150.1, read on the forward strand.
AATATTCCTTTTAATTAATTTTAAATTTGTATTGTTTTGTATGTATTTTAAATAGATTGTCAGCCACCCTGAGTCCTACGGGAGAAGGGCGGGATATAAATTCAAATATAAATAAATAATAACAGATTAAATATAGCAATTTAGAATAAATAACTTCCATATTTTTAAGAATAAATAGCTGTTTCTGCCATTGCTTCATTGTTTAACTCTTTGTGATTAATACAACAGAGAAGTGCAGCTATTGTCTTTATTCAGCATTTCTTGTATGAGCATAATGTCTTATGTGAGGAAAAAAATATTTTTAGTTCTGCACTGACACAGCTCTCTAGTGCAATCCTTTGTAACCTGCTTCAATTTACTGAAGATCATTCCTTAGCTACTCTGTGTGATAGTATTAAGAGTTAGCTTTTTAAATGCTGTTTTGTCAATATTTAATTTAGGATTAGCTGATAAAGAATATAAATATTTGAATATCCTAAAACAAATATCTGATTTAAACCTAAGAATTCTCATAATTTCAAAAGGACACTTATTAAAGCTTTATATAAGATTTACATAGCATAGACATATATTGTCTCTAAATCAAGTTAACTGGATAAGATTTGGTTGAAAAAATGAACTCATTAATTTGTTTATATTAAAGGAAGAGCAATGCTCAGAGTCTGCACATTTACTACAGACAGATCCATAGAGTGATTTGTTCTTATACAGTATATGTGTATTATGCATACTGATAAAAATAATTTTGTGCTGCTGGCTGTAATCAAATGTTAATTGTCATACCATACTAAAGAAATTGAGTGTGATAGCAAAGCATTTTTGTCTTGCCTTGAACTTTCTCAAATGGCAAAAACTGCTCACAATATGCCCAAGGCTAGAATATGCTTCGCCATTTTTCCAAAGTGTCTTCAATGTTCAGATTTTCTTTTTTTCATCTTGCAAAAGAACTACCACTTAATGCGCTACACTTGATGGTGGGCATGTATGCCAGTCAATAATGGATAGGCCTTCCTGACTGGTAAGAATACACAGAATCCAGAACTTTGAAATGAATCCAAAAGCTATTACAATACAAAACGTATAGTGCTATCTTTGTTTATAATGCATCATGAAGTAACTGGAAGGGAAATAATTTTTCATTGTTTTTCCAGACTTTGATTTGTGGGACAGGATATTTCTGGAGCATCCATGTGTTGTTGCACATAGGACCTGCCATTGGGATACTTTAAGTCTATTCCTCCCTTCCTTTAATCATACATCAACACAATTTGCATTGCCTGCTCTTCTAAGCTTCATTAGGCTTCCATACCCTACACTTAAAGTGGGAAATTTCAGGGCAGCAAGTAGTGTATTTTCTGCCTCTTCCATTATTCTCCCATGAGGTGTCATCTGCCTGTGGGGAGAAAAACCCACCACTTATCACTCTCCAAAACAAGCCGGGAGACATGAATTCTAGAACTGTGGAATTCTACATTTCTTCATTCAACTTATTGTCTAGATCAAGGGTTCCCAATCCCCTGGGTGTAGCCCACTACTGGATTGTGCCTATTCAAAACCAGGTCATACAAACCTCCACTCATGTGAGCGGTGGCAAGTGTGTGTGCACAAAGCTACACTCACGCAAGTGGAGCTTCATGCATGAGCACAAGCACCCTCTGCTCAGGTGCCCTCTGCTCACATGAGTGGAACTTTGTGCGCATGGGCTTGCCCGTTGTTCATGTGGTCCAGTTTCGAACATGGTTGTAAACTTTTCTTTGTATTTAGATATAGAAGCTCAGTGTTACTCCAAAGACTTGCTTAAGAATTTTTGCATAGTTTCTTCTATTGTTTGTTTGCTTCCTTCCTCACTTAATGAATGGAACACTGAAATCTATTTTGGATTTTTATGGCTTAACTATACAGATCACCAAAAGCCAGAGAAAGGGAATATACTATAATGGGAGCACCTTCACAGTCAGCAACGGCTAAATTATGACACTTATTATGAATGTTTCTCAAAAATAAGGCTGTTATCCCTAGCTCTATTTGTTTGGTAAATGCATTCAGGATAAGAGTAAAAGTGCAATTATTAAAGACTCTCCTAGAATTTTGAATGAGATCATCCCTAGGTACATAAATGTCTGTGAATGGCATGTCTAATATGGGTATGTGGTTAAAAGCTGGTTAGCTAAGAAATTTCAAAAGTGGTGCTTGAACAAACTATTCTAGTCTGTTAGGCATCTCCCTTAGAAAATTCGATGAAGATTAGGCTGACAGAACTTCCTTTCAGAACAATTTAGGCATTAATTATTATAGCTAGAGCTTCCTTTGCCAACAAAGTCATAGCTGAAAAGCCATTCTTGGTAATATTAACCGCCTCACTTTCCAAAAACAAAATCTAAAAGCATCCCCAGCTGATACCAGCTTATATCAAATTTTGTATGCCGTAATAGAAATAAATTTAGGGGTAGGGAGTTAATCATTTCCTTCCAGTAGCTTATTTATAAACTCGGTTACAAATTCAGAAACAAAATCAGTCATCACAAATGGAAAAGCAATGTCATTGTAACCATTAGAGTCTAATTCTAATATAGTCTATATTAGCGGGGATGTGATGCACAAATTGCCTTCCAAACATCTCATATGTCGGCGTGGATTCAGAAGACATCACATTGTTGGGGAACAAATAGCACTTTAACTACATACTGCATATCAGTTCAGTTGGATAATGTAATTATGAGGGTCTGTAGACCAACATGGTTATGAGGCAATACAGACCAAGATGACAGTTGCTTTAATATCACAGTATGAAACTATAACCCTGGGTACCTGATCTTTAAATTTAGACCATGCTTATCCTGTGCATTGCCATGGAATTAACAAACAACAATAAAGCTTGAATAATTCTGAAGTGTAAAACACTATAGTGTTAAGACCCTAAGACAGACATAAATATTAAAAATGCAAAAAGAAAAACATAAAAGAAAAAAAGAAAAAAAAATAATCAAACTCGACAAAGCAAAACAAATATAATGCATGTTTATGTGTGACTTTGCATCACCCCATTCACTGCTGCCTCATTCCCATCTCTCCCCAACCCCCAGTTAAATACAGCCCCCGGCAGCCAAAATATTTCATGGCTCTACTTTAGCTATTATTATTATTATTATTATTATTATTATTATTATTATTATTATTATTATTATTATTATTATTATTATTATTATTATTATTATTATTATTATTATTATTATTATTATTATTATTATTATTATATTTAGGAGTTGTAGAAAAGTTTCAGAGCTGAATCAAGATAAAGTTAGTTGAGTTTAATGTTCATCAAAATTAAAAGGACTTTAAATAAGGAATTGATTTAATTAATGCGGTGATCTTCGCCTAACTATTTATTTATTCTATGAGCATTTTTTAAAAAAGATTCTGGTTAAAATGCAAAGTTTTATTTGAAAAATGTAAGGAATGGACATGTTGACCCACTTCTATTCCTTTCACAATTGTAAAACTCCTGAATGTCTCCTTTAAAAGTCATCAGTCGGTTCAATGGAGGTTTCAAGTGAGTGGTCTTAATTCTGCTCATATGAAGTAATTTGAGTTTTTAAAATGCTTACCATGCTATTATGTATGTCAAGATTTGTGGGTCAAACTGACTAAAATAAATAAATGAACAAGTGAATGTAAAATAATAAACCATGAATTAGGGCACTCAGAACAGCAGTATTGATTTGGTGAATCAAAGTATCAACTTAAAAAAAAATACATTACGTGAACTACACAGAAGACATTTAGTTTCCATAGAAATATAGATGCATGTACACAGGTTTTAGTGCCTTTTATTTGACATATAACATTTGTAAGAAGCATCATTTTTCTTCCTTTTTCCAAGTAAACATAAAAAACAAAAAATTTAAAAGCTGCTTCATTCAGCCTCCCTGAAGGTTACAACCAATATCTCCCTACTTCAAGTTATATTTAAAGCAAATGTTTTAGCCTATGTCCCTGTTTGTGTCTAGCTCCCCTTTTCAAGTAGAACACATTAAATCTCAAGTACAGCAGGACCTATGTTAGCAACAGGCCAATTGACCTTTCAGAAAGTCTCTTCGAATCCAAATCAACTTCAACGAAAGAAAGAAATAACAAGCAAAGAGTATTTGTACCCAGCAGGCAAATTAAATTTCCCTCTCCCTCTCCCCCCCCCCTCTCTTTCTCTCTTTTTTTCTCTCTCTCTTAGCAGTACTAAAAAATACAGATCCCAGTATCAGTGATATTGTTTATAAGAATTGAGGCTTGTTAAACTGACCAAACAGACAAAAAAGGCTTTTTGAATGTCCAAATTAATTATCATCTCATATTAAATATTAACCAGGAAAGAATCCCAAAGTTACCAATCAACCCCTTTCCTTCTTAAAGCACACAGCCTGTATATCATGTGTGAGAGCAATTTCACACAGTCACAAACATGCAGCTTGATACCAGAGCAATCCGCTAGCAAGATACTGGTTCATCGTGCAGGGAGGAGAATTGAGGCACAAAAATGTGAAGCTTGATTTCACTGGAAAGAGGGATTGCTTTCTTTGCTTTTCTATAATAAATCATCTTATCAGAAGACACTGTGTCCTTGAGTGTTTGTTATCTGTTTCCAGTCCAGCATGTCAGAAGAAACCTGATACCATGATGGAAACAGAAGCGATGCTGAGCTATGAGAAAAATGGATTTCTTGTTTTTATTCTTTAGTGCGCCCCACAAAAAAAAGGTCCTAGAACCGTTCCAGTTCTGTATTGTCATGTGAGCAGCATGCATGAGAAGAACACGGAAATCCAATTTCTACAACATCAATGCATTCTGCTATCCCCCTGCACCATCTGTTCTTTATGAAAAAAAGGGAGGAGCTTTGGAGGTCAGCCTTGCCCTTCAGATTAAGAGAAGAGGGACAGCTTCTAAAATCAGACTAGAATGAAAAAGGCACCCTATTTTCAGCTTTTTAATAAATTAGAAGCCCTCATTAAACATACAGTATTTGACCGCTGCACATAAGCATCCAGTTTTTTCCTACATCAGATTTCCTAACTTTTGTGCCTGGCTGTCTGGATGTTGTGTTAAACTGCTTCAGTTAGAGGGGAAAAAACCTTCTCCATTCCTATCCTATATACTGCAAGTAAAGGAAATTTACTGCCTTTAAATATTATTCACATTTTGCAGATGGGAAACTATCTCAAATAATATTCTGCTGGTGTTGGAGGAGGAAAACAGTCACATATTAAACAGCAAACTATGCTAAAAATATGAAAGCACCTTTATAAATCTACTCTATCAAGTGTTTTCTTCAGGAAAGTAACTTCAAATGTAGCCTTGATATACAAATATTAGACATAACTCAAATAATACTATCCTGGAAGTAAAAAGTTGGAGAAAGAAATAAATGCTAATAAATATTAAAGTTTTAGGACCAGCTTAGCAAGAGGAAAATGTTATCACATTATTTGTTGTTAATTAGCTGCAGAATCTTAAGCATCCATTTCTCTTGTCTCTTGTTAACCATGAATATGCTAATTAAAAGTTCATCCATAAGCAAGATAAAATCAGAAGGGAATGGTGATGCTTTACCGAATAAGCTGCTGGTCCTTCAGGAAAATAGGTTCCATAGATCTCATTGTTAATCTTTAAACAACAGATTGTGTTCTTACTCTTCATTAAGCCATGGATTTTTAAATCATTGTTCCTTGGTAAACTACAATTATGGGTTACATAGTGTGGTTCGTATCTTAACAGAATAATAGAGTTGGAAGGCACCTTGAAGGACATCTAGTCCAACCCCCTGTCCCCTGCCTGATATATTTGTACATCAAACAGGAAACCCTATACTATTCAAACAAATGATTGTCCAATCCTCCAGTGTTGGAGCACCCACAACTTCTGGAGGCAAGTCATTCCACTGAATAATTATTTTAATTGTCAGGAAATTTCTCAGTTCTAGGTTGATCCCTCGCTTCTTGTTCTGCCTTCAGGTTTGAGAATAGGTTGACCTGTTGTCATTGTGGCAGTCCCTTAAATATTGGAACACTGCTGTCATGTCACTCCAGTCCTTCTTTTCACTAGACTAAACATACCCAATTCCTGCAACCATTTTTCATATGTTTTAGCTTCCAGCCCCGTAATCATCTTTGTTGCTCTTTTTTGTATTCTTTTCAGAGTCGCAGCATATTTTTTATATTGTGACAACTAAAACTGGATGCAATATTCCAAGTGTGGTCTTACCAAGGCATTATAAAGTGGTATTAACACTTCTAAACATACAATCCCCTCTCAAGATTATACATTAATTTAATTTTATCAGCTTTCCTTGCTCACAGAGCCAGGGCAATAAAGTTACTTCAACAATGCTTGATTTCTAAACATTCTGAAACATTCTGAAGTTCTAAAGCAACTTTTGTTCTGGGAATTCACCTCGTTCAGGTATTACAGCAAGGATAAACCTGATAACATCAGGTAATAAGTATCTCCTTCTATCTGTAAAGTCATTCTCTGATGCTGGTGAAGAGCCCATCTCAATAAGTACAGTGCAAATTTTAGAAACTGAGAGCCTTTGCCTACACAGCTGTACACACAAAAGCTTCCATACAATCCAGAACATGCCAAAAAAAAAAAGTTCAAATTTCAGTTGTAGAAATCTGAACTCATGGGCCCCCTTGATTGAAATCACTCATACTAGATATGGCGCTGATATAGGTATAGGGTTTTTTTCTCACATAGGGAGAAGACCCTGTAGAAGACCTTCATTGTTCCTTTCAACTCTGTTATTCTCTATTCTGATGTGAACAATGTTCTCCATTTGTTTTCAGGAAGATTGACTTTGCTTCTCACAGTTATTGTCACAATCTCAGCACCTTTCCATCCAACCTGGAAGACTAATTCATTTTACACAAGGTTGGTCTAGGATTGATTAGATTTTATGGCTCATTCTTTTCTTAGCATTGGCCTTACAAGCTAATCATATTTACTGGGAGATGGTAAACTAACTGCTATTGCTTTTCTATCTTAGTGGGAGAATGAACTCATATGTCCAAGAACTTTAAAGATGTGCCGATCACTAAAAAGGAATCACATTTGAGGGCAATGTCACTTTCCACATATTTATGTCTACAAAGCTTGGAGATATTCAACTATAATACCATAATAGAATTGAAAGGCGGAAAATACACAGGTATTATAAGAACTAGATCTGTCTAGGTCAGAGGAAAACAGCTCAAGATAAAATTGGTCCTTACGAGGCACAGTCAGACGCATAACTGAACTTTGATTACATTATAAATAAGGCTTGCATTTTACACTGGCAATGGTCAATCTTCTTTAACAGTTTTCCTACTTTTTACAATGAATCTACTTATTAAAACAACTGTATCCTTGTAAAGTTCCCAGTCTAGCATCAACTGAACAGATATTAGGATTTGAAACTAATTCCAGTGAGCAAGTTGATGATGTTGAGGATGTTTTTATTGTATGCAAACTTAATGGAGAGATATTTATTCATTTCATTATAGAAAATTATGCCTAACATTTATTGTAATTTTGTAGCCCCTGTCACTTCCATTACCACATTCTGGTGCACATTGCTACACTCCATTTTATTACCCTTTCTAATTATTATTTTCACACTCTTTATTTCATACCTTCTTTTTACACTTTGTTTGCCTTCTCAGCATTTTTCTCACTTACCTACTTGCTCTTCTACTTATTCTTGCTAAGGGTATTTGTGGTTTTTGTCGGATTGTTAAAATGGAATGTTAATTGCAACTTTAATCCATATGCATCAAAATAATAATAATAATACTGCATACAGATAATTTTTAGAACATGATTTGTCTTATAGGTAAGATGAACGCTTAAATGAAGTGTATTGTCTTATATTGTATCAGGCTAGAATAGGGAAACCATGAGTTCTAGTCCTACCTTAGGCACAAAGTCAGTTGGATAATCTTGCATTTGTCATTCTCAACCTGGGAACGAGGCAGTAGCAAACCATTTCTGATATCTTGCCAAGAAAACTGCAAAAAATAATCTAGGCAGTCTTTTTCTTGAAGACACAAGGGGAAAAAAACCTAACATGTGGCTATGGAGATTCTCAGTCATCCAGGTCATGGTTGTCCCAAAGGTGCTTTTTCAAAAGGCAACTGGATTTTCTTGGTTTTCCTTGAAAATGTTTCACTTCTTATCCAAGAAGCTTGAATCCAAGGAGCTTTATGGATGAGAAGTGAAACATCTTCAAGAAAAAAGAAAGGAAGTCCAGTTGCCTTTTGAAAAAGCACCTTTGGGACAATTTAATATGTGGTACTCTAAAGAAAATAAATATTAAGAAATAAAATAACTATCAGATTAAGACATGGAAAAATGACAGAAGTGACACTAATCTGACCTAGCATAATAAGGAATTCAAATATTTAAAAGAAGACATATTTGCTCCAATTATAATTAGCATTGTATTGTTTACGCTGTTAAAGCTTATACTAGCTGCTCGGATTAATTTAAGTGCATACTGAATTTTGAAATGGATATGCAGAAAGTACAAAAAGAACCAATCATGGATCTCCGTGTCATATATGCTACATGTTAAATTAAAATGATAGAGAATAAGCAACTGATTCTTTCTCTTTTAAATAATCAAGCACTCCAACAAGATCACCATTTGGAACTATAGAATTAAAAAAATAGAGGTCATGCACTCCAAACCAAATGATCACAACAGAACATTGCCCTTATTGCACCAGGGATATATTAATCATTGTATTGGACACTAATGTCCTGCTCTAGGTCCTCTTCCACACTACTCTGTGGGCTTCACAAGAAGAAAGCTGCATCACAAGGGTCAAATGAAGAAGCAAGGTATCAGAGGGTCATGTCCTACAGGCAGAAAATGCCCTGTGAAATGATGATCTGTTCAGTAGCCTAAGGAATTTAGAATAAATTCTGTAATCCTTAAATCAATGGCATTAGCTTTTAAAACCAAGTTTATAGCATCTAACTCCTTAAAAGTTACAGAGTATAATACTGTTTGACAATTAGTCCAATTTTTATTCCCTTTTTATATGAAACCATATAATTTGCATAAGGGGAATTAATCAAGATCTTTGTTTAACCAGTATGTCAATTTTAAAAGGGTCGTTGGTGCTCTCTAAGCTTGCTTGTTTTCTTGCAGACATTTCATCATCCAAACTAGGTAACATCATCAGTGCTAGTAAGGAGTACTTTGTTGTGAGTTTATATTCTGGTGGCTTGCCCTGTCAGTGTTGGGTAATAAAACATCTGCAAGAAAACAAGCAAGCTCAGAGAGCATCAAGGATCCCTCATGTCAATCCTGAGCTACAAATATTCCCCTTTATGAATAGCATTTTTTGCTTTCATTCTGGCAAGTTGATTTTTCTCCCCTTTTTTATATATAAAATTGTGTATAAATAAATGGCTGCAAATAAAGAGCTCCTCCATTTTCAGAAGAAATTCCTTACTAGACTGAAGTGCAACTGTAAGTTTGAATGTTTGTATGTGTGTGTGCAATTTTTATTATATCAACATAAAATATAAATGCATACCAGTGGCTTTTATTGTCTGCAGCATAATTTTTCATTCACTTTGGATGTAAAAACAGTATTTAGTGTAATCTAACAAAAGAGAGAGGAATAAATGGGGAGAAAAGGGAAAGAACTGCATTAAAAGTATATTCGGAATTATATTATGGAAAACTAGTAACGCCTTGTGAATAAGAGTTTGCAACCAACTCAAAGCCAGTTTCTCCAAGTAATATGGAAGTGGCCACAGGGGAGGAATTTATTCAAATGGTTCTGAAGAAGCCAAATGAAAATAATAGGGGTATGGTTTCCTACATACACACACTAAAATACTTTGAACAGTACAAAAACACTCAGCCGAAATTATCTCTGCATAGGTTAATGGAACAGAAAGCTAACAGTGTTATTTGAAATTTACAAGTATTTCACGAAGAGCTTATAAAATACTTTTTTTAAATATTCCATTCCCCTTTGGTCATATCATAACAATTTCCAATATGAATACCCATGTGTTAATACTTCTGAAGCCTATTCTTATGAATATATACAAGAATACCTGACTTCAATGACTTTGGCTGTTCAGGTTTTCAGCTCTACATATGGGATTTCTGAGTTTTCTGGATTAGGTAGGCCTACAGGATGCCAGGTGGCAGTGAACAAAGAAAGGGAAAGCCTATACTAATGAAATTAAAATATTGCTGCTTTCCTTAGGTCTATAATACTGAACATATCAGAAAAAATGTACAAAAGTTATGCAGGTGTTCCTCATTTAAGGGCCACCCATTCAGCGACTGTTCAAACTTGTAACGGTAGTAAATGAGTAGTAATTACAACTGGATCAAATACTGACATATGCTGAATTACCTGAAAGTTTGGCTTGATCCAGCAGAATCCTTATGGCAAAGGAGAGACTATGGTTTGATAGTCATACCACATTAAATTAGTGTTACTGCTTCATCTTCTAAAAATAAAGAAGTGTCTTGACACCTCTTCTCTCAAAGTGTAGCCATGAGCTTCCCATTCTGGATCAATTGGCCTTAAGTGTGGATTATTTTAGCGATCCACACTTCTTTTTCTTCTGCTGTTACTAAGAACAGATGGAAGGAACCTAAAGACTGCCTTTTTTAGGCTAGAATCCAGAACTACTTCCTATTATCTCATAATGATCATTTTAATAGATGAATTGGACCAAATAATCAGGACATGTTAATATCTAAGAAGGGGAGATTTAAAAAAATCAGACAGTTTTTGTGAGATAAGTGGTTTTGGTTAACAATTGTGTGTTACTTCTCAGGGGGAAAAAATCAATTACTTTAAAAATGTAGAAGTTGTAAAGATGTTCCCTTTCAAGTGCCTCTTGTAATACTGAATGTGCTCTGCTTCATTAGAAAATGAATCTCATGCAGCACTCAGATACTGTGACTCTGGCAGTAGGTAAAGAAGTGACAGGATATATAATCGTATCTGGGAACAGCTATGATGCGATTGTGAGAGTGGAAGTGTATCAAGGTATTTCTTGCTTTTTAGCAAATTATGGGAAGTATTATGCAGCAGGTTTACATTAATTTAGAAGTGAGAGTTCACACAAATGTATCTACAAACTATATTTATACATTAAGAGGAAGGTGAACATTAAAAAAACCCTCCCAATTTTCTGTCAAAAAGTGGATAATGTATTCCTTCTATTCTGTACATAAACTCAGTCTGTTAGATCAGCATCTCATCTCTGCAAGATCTTCACCATTTCCTCCTCCACCCCCTTCCAAACCCAGGTCTATTTCACATGATGGAAGGCAACAAAATAGTCCCAGCACTCTAAAATTCATCAGTATGAGTCTCAACATATCAATTTTAAAGAACGACCTTAACCATATGCCAAGCTTTTAGTTTCCCTTGAAAATAATACTTCTATTGTTTCCAAAGGAAACTCTAAGTACCCCAAATTGCCATGCTTTTAACACAGTGACATGTTGATGGCCTGATGGTTTTTCAAGCTCAAAGTCTGACTGACAGGAGTCAGAGTGGTTTAGAGGAACACTAGAAACATAGCATTTTATATTTTGCAAGAATTATTATAGCAACAAAAATGACAAGGTGACTTTCTAATTCTGTAAGTTTGCTAAGGAAAGAACTGAAAGCAAATTGAACCAGCAAGTGCTTTCGCTGCTACAACTAAGCACCAAAAAGGATCTAGAGTGTTGATTCTAACTGTAGAAAGCGTAATTCTGCATTTATACTGTTCAGACCCCTGACCCACTATTTCTGAGTACCTCAATTTTATACAGGCTAAATACCAATCATATAACTTTTAGGTTTAGGGAATTTTGAAAAATTATACACGGTGCTGACAAGGTTTTGACACAAGGTGCTGATGCTTGCAGAACACAATGCAACAACATGAATAACCTCATATAAGGTTAGCAGAATTGACAAAACTATTCCTAGTAAGAAACTCCAGAAAAAAAGATTTTGATCGAATCAATACTTTTGCTTGCTCAGGGCATATGTGCAACAGTTCCTAATTCAAAGTTATTGCAAATGGAAAGTGTTACACAGCTGTGAAAGCATAATATTGTATGAATTATAATAGTAAAACTATATTTTCTTCTGCAGAAATAGTGCTTTCATATTTTTAAATCTTCCCTTTTACTACTCCCTGTAACTACTTTTTAATCTTGTGTTCTTGCATTTAATTTTCTCCAATATTCAAAATCAGTGCATTACTATTATAACCAACTAATACTATTTCAATACTATTGAAATAGAGTACAAGAATTAATACCTATTTCACAGATACAAGATGGCATAAAGTCAACTTTTCCAGCCTCACTACCATCAAGTAAAGTGATTTCCTAGAAAGTGTTCATAAATAAGTACACACATATTTTGAAAGAAAGCCATATACATTATAGACCTGACAAAAACATTTGTAGGAGCCCTTTGTGGAGTATGATGGTGTAAATCAGTGGTTCTCAACCTTTTTAATGCCGCGACCAACCGGTTGTAAGTCGAGGACTTTCCATGCCCGGGAGCGCCGCGCATGCGTGATTCCACCCCCTGCGCTGGCCGAGGCGTAGCTGGCAAGCGGCAGAGATGGAGCAGGCTGACCACCAGCTGGCCCAGCCCAAGGGAGGTAAGGCACCCGCCGGAAAAGGGGAAAAAAATGGTGGACAAAAAAATGGTGGACAAAAAAAAATGGCGGACAGCCTTGCTTGGCGACCCCCGTGAAATGGTCGATCGACCCCAAATGGGGTCCCGACCCACAGGTTGAGAACCACTGGTGTAAATGTAATGTCCTATCTCAAAGTGCTGGAGCAGAGTCTCAAGATCTGAGAATATGCAGCTTTCTCAGGTTGCCTTTGCATATATTTTAACCATGATAAGAATGGAAACATGATGGAAGTTGTTGATTTATTTCATTCTGAGCAAAACAAATTGATATATTAGTTTGTTACTACTGGCAAAATATGCCATCTTCAAAACTTGCTGCATAGCTTAAAAACACATTACAAATACTAAAATTCAAGGAATTTAGGTTTATTTATCTCCAAGTATATTTTACTATGCAATTCAATCATGAAGAAATTCTTATGAAAAGAATAGAAGATTGCAGCCATCCATAGTAGATCTATAGCTGAACTACAAGTCCCTGTGTCCTTCCCAATGACTATGGCTGGGAAAGATGGGAGTTGTATTTCAGAAGCCTGTGGTATTTCACAAATTTTGCATCCTTGCCTTAAAAGAGAACTTGGAATTTTCTTTGTTTTAAACAAAAATTGCATGGCTATCCATCTTAAAACAACTGTGTGGTTTTCAACAATAAAACTAAAACTATAAAAACATATAAAAAACTAAAAATCTGTAACCTTGACCAGCCCCCAAAACTCTCTGCGGATTCTATCATTCTACATCAGTGCCTTAATTCTTATCTTCTCTTACTGAGGGCCAATTAAAATATTAGCATACCATCTGCAACTTGATAAAAATGCATCCATGTGATGGTGCATTTCACTTTTGGGACAAATATTTATAAACTCACTTAGCTCTTTACTAGATGTTGCTCTAATCCTGTGTACATTTTCTATATCAAGGGGTTGCTAGCATTGATCAATCTGACTGGTATGGCTCATAATAAAATTACTTCCAAGTCTGAATACTGAACATAGAGGTATTTCAGTATCTTCCAGAAGAGGGCAGAAAATATATTTCAATCATTTCCTTTTTACAAAGTTATAAATGAAACATATAGACAATTTAAATTTATCAAATATGTTTAAAAGCAAAAGTGATGAAAAAGTGCTATCTGAATGCTAATCACAACAAAATTGAATAGAATTTAACTTCATCCTTTATTCTCTCTGTCTAGATTTCTACAGGAAATTCAGACAAATTATCTGGAATCCCAATCACCTCCTATTTAATATTATTATTAAAACTATTTTTATTTCTGAACTTTGCTCTTTAACAGCTACTGACATAAATATCCATAGACATCAAATTTAGTTTGTGATTTGTATCAGACAAAATAAGAGAACATTGAAATACTGTACAGTTTTACCTAGAACAAGTCTAATCATATTTATTAGGGATATTTTTGACAGAATTAATATAAAAGTGCAAAACAAAGTCCAAGGGAGAGGTAATGGTGCTACCCCCAATTTTCTATTAAAAATATTACTATGCAGTCTGAATAATATTTCTTTAGTTCCCTCACATATATTTTCACATATATTTTGGTGTTTTCGTTCCATTTTTCTCAATAAATGTACCAGAAACAAAATGCACTGCTATGATAAGCTTGCCAGGTACCATGTTTGCACATCATTGATACCTCGAAGAATATTCTTACTATGTAATCAAATGATGATTTGAACAAAGGAAGCAATAGAAGTTGCAGATTTATGGCTGTCATTACAATTATGGAGGAAGAATACCAAAATGTCTTGTTATTGTATACTTAAAGAAACTATCAGAATAAGACAATAGTATAATACACAAGTTGTTTCAAAAATAAACAATGCAGTGTAACAACGAAAGACTACAGAGGTAAAAGAAGAAAGTTACATAAGTGTTTTATGTAACTTGAATTTATATGAGAGTACCTATTATATGGATAATAAAACATGGAATATAATAGGAAGAAAATGGAAGGTATATTTTGACATGATTCAGAAATAAGAATGAGAGAAGGAATATAACATTATATTCAACTTGGAATATATGCCAAGTTATTTTCAATATTCACAGAGTCTTACTACACTATTATTTTTACAGTCATTTTATAATATATAGAAGGGATAGAAATCAGATATTAGCTATGAATAACTAATCAAATCACGAACATTCAAAGTTTATATATTGCATTTATCATTTTGATCCCATCTTCTTTTATTTAGAAATCATATAGTATTACTTCCTCAAATGTTATCCTTTCAACAACAACAACAACAACAACAACAACAACAAGGAAGTTAATCTGAGAGACAGTGAGCATTTGCTTCTAGTTGTCTAGTTAATTTCCACAGCAGAGTGTTGACTTGGACTTAAGATTTTTTTTTTTGGGTACTAAACCAATTCCCTAACCATTATATACTACATAGGATTGAATCTTAAAGTAGCTGGCAGTGAGCTCTGCTACTATAAGAACCATTGTCTGATTTATCAGAAATGTGTAGCTAACTTTCCTTTTGCCATGAATATAATTTAGCTAAATAGAACAAAATTATGGCATTGCCCCTTAAGCAGTGTATTTCTGTTATTTCATTTTAAAAATCCAGTCCTTCTCCTCTCAGTATAAAGAGAACATGATTTTAGAAATACTCTTTTGGTTTTGCATGAGAAAGAGCCCAGTGGACTGACATGACATTATTCAACAGATCATGTGTGATTTCTTGAAAGATGGGACTTACCTATGAAATAGGCCAACAGTATAGCAAGCAAGATTGCAGCAGCGATAGCTGATAAAGCAGCACACTTCCAGCTACAGTATTTAGAGGGCTTTTTCAGCTTGAATGCATTTCTGGAGAAAGTATTTCTAGGTAACAGTCGGGGAGGTGGTGTGTAAACTGTTCCTGAGGTCAATGGGTATCCAGGGGAAGAACTACTGAAGAGAGGAGTTGTTCCAGATGATGTCTTGAACAAAAAATGCCTGAAAGGAAGATAAATAGATCATAGTTAACAGATGTAACACAGCCAAATAATTCATTTATTTGGAAATACAAAGTAAACTAATAACACACATGACAAAGAAAGCAAGCTTCTGTTTGCTCAACATTTAATTTTAATTGTAGAACCAAGTGTTGACAATATTTCTCCTTCATACATCTTGCTCAGGTAAAACAAACAAACCATATTACCATCAGTTATGATTAAACCATAATGGATGCTTCACAATGTGGCCTAATGATTTAGCATTATGTGAAAACCAGGCCAATGATGTGAACAAACTAGAAAAAAATCAAGTTGCTTGATAGTGATATGAATCCAATTTAAGGGTCTTGATTAATGTTTTAACCTTAGTAACAATACTATTCTTCCTTCAAATACCAGCTCATACAGAAAAATCATGACTTGAAACACACTCAGGCTTAAATTTCCCAAGGAAAAGGACAGCAACATAAAATAACAACTGAAAATACATAATGTACTGTATATGCTTGTGAGATTCATACTTGTGGAACAAATGATAATGTAAAAAGTTCATCTCTGTCACATGGGACAATGGGAAGCCTGGTTGTTTTTTAAATACAATTCAGAGCATTAGAAGCTAAATCTACCATCTTTAATTATACTCTCAAGGCTAATAGAAGTCTTATAAACCTTAATACAAAATAAGTTCAGACTCTGGAAAATCAGTAATGTCTTATTAATGGTCCATCCAACCAAGAAACCATAGAACTTTGTACCATTTTCAGGGCTGAACATGGCTCAGAACCAACAAGCTATGTGCAGAACATTAAAGGGATTAAAATGTAATGTTATAAAAACTTAAATTTTTATGCAAAGGTGAGAAGACTTTGCTACATAGTGAAAATCTATTAGCAATATAATGGGAATAGTGATGATGACGATGAGGAGGATGTGGTGATAGTGATGGTGATGGCTTTGGTGATTGATGTTTTCTAATTTACTCAGTAAACTTGCACTTAAATTGTCAACTATTCCCAATCAGAGCTAGTGGAAAAGTTTTGCACCAAAAATAAATAAACAAAACAAAAAGCCTTAAAAAAAAACCTCACAACAGATATGTTACTATCATAGAAAGCTTATTTATACATTTTTCTTAATAGTTTACACAAAATGAAATCCAAACTTAATATTAAATTTAATATTAATTTTATATTATATTAATATTAATTTTAATATTAATATTAAAAATGTTATTCTGCTGCTAGGTGACGTCAAAATGATGAAACATACTTTGTGATGTCACAGCAAAAGCTCTCCCCTTTTATATCTGTGGTACAGTGTGGCACAATAATTCTATGGCTTATCTCTCCCTAGCAAAACACAAGTCACTTCAAAGAGGACTGATGTATGACTATCTGCCAATTCAAAAAACAAACAAACAAAACAACCCATAAAATGACAAGGTTTTTCTGCCCTTATCACCACAACATAATTTCTAATATGGGCTCTTGCTCATGCATGGTTGAATCCAGTCTTGTTCCTCCAAAGACACTCTTAAGTCTCTCTTCTGGTGGTTCATATCCCAAAGTTCCTCAGACAACAAAGAACACTACAGGATCAACCCACAATGAGAGGCTTCAGAGGAGCTTCTGCTTCAAGCTCCTTAATAAATGTCTATTCCAGGCAGTGTCCAAGGTCTGTCTACCCATCCTTGGGGAAAAACACCAAGATCTCTTTGAAACCCCATAGGGTCCATTAGTTGCCTAGGGCAGACCACCCTATCTCCTTGGGCACTGGAAGTTACAAAATGACCAGAGAACTGAAGGTGATATCATCCAATCTCAGTTTCTATCTCAACTGACCCAAGACAAAAAATAGGTTGTTTTCTTCTTGAAACAACTGCAGAAAACTCAGTTTTTCAAACTGGACCTCCTATTAACTTTTTTTTTTTTTTGCTTTGCAAGAGGGGACTTCCCAATGGCATTAAAAGAGATTATGGTCCACCTATTTCTGAAAAAGCCGTGACCAGATCTAATGGTGATTAGCCACCTCCAATCCCACTTTGTTGATGAGAGACAGCAGACTGAAGTTGAACACTAATATGTCAGAGTTGCCATATTTAACTTTTATTTTTGTTGTTTCTTATGTTTGGCTAATGTTTTTATTTTTTGCAAACTGAGTGTTCAACTCTACAATATTTTTTGCTATAATTCTTAATATAAGAATTTAAGGGTTTTTTAAAAAAAAAACAAATTGGGGAAAAAAAGCAACAAACAGCATATTCACTATAATTTTCTCTGACTAAATGTAAAAACAACCATGACAAAGTTCTACAATAAGAATTTCAGAAGGAGGAATCTGTAAACAGAATAAAAAGCTAAAGATCACAGTTTTTCTCCAGGTACAAATAAGAGCCAAAAGTGACAAAGTTACTACTATCTTAAAACCACATTGAGTGAATCTGAGTTCATTGAAAATAATTTTTTTTTAAAAAATGTACGCCTGTGGCTGTTCATTTGTTATAGCTCTTCTTTACAGAGAACATCTTGACAGTGCTGAATTGAGCAAGACCTTATGTTTGCTGAAATGTGGTGCTAATTGTTGACTCTCTGTGAAATCAGGAGCCAGTCATACAAATTGTACTTTTCTATTCTTCTGTCATCTTCTTCTCTCTAAACTGTGTCTAGTTTTCTAGTAAGCTACTATTTGACATTACAAACCCACTGTACTGTGTTTTTCGGCCGTACATCATATTTTCAATTTCAAATTAATTTCATTCACCTTTGGTATCAAAAACAGCTGAAATAAATATAGGAAAACCAACTGATTCTTAACTTATCTTAGACAAAGGTTCTTCTGATCATTCAAAGGGAACTCTGTTGTATGTTATTCTGGGTATAAATGTAATGTATAAAGAAATACTTTGTGTTGAATTAGCTTGCAGTTCTCTGTGAAATGTGCAATAAATCAGGTATTTTCACAATGTGGGAGAAGGAACCAATTTCTAAACAGCCAGACCACACAGAAATGGTTCAGCCCAAACACCTGCTCTAAAAGAGAAGTCAAGGACCCAACCAAGAAGAAAGAGAAAGAAAAAAAATTGCCATACTTAATTGCCACAGATACACACACACTTTTTCCTAGTCTTGAATACACTGAAGCTCCCTACAACTATATTTTCCTATGAACAAAGACAAAACCCACAACAAGAAGTTAGATAATAAGCAGTAGATTACTTGGCAGAATTGCCTAATACTAGGATGCTGTATACCATGAAAATGATTCAGAAAGTGTTTGATTAAAAAGCCTGTCAATAATTGAGCTTTTTTAAAAACAGGAGAAAGATGCTGTGTTCACACAAGGTCTGTACCGTTTTCAAAGTGTGCACAGCTTTCTTAAACTCCACAACCATTTTCCCACAAATGGACCCAGTGTTATTCAGGTACTTGCAGAATTGTTTAAACGGGGATTTGTTGACTAAAAATACATATGAGCAGGAACAGATTTTTCTTAAATGAGCAAAAACATATTGCTTTTCCTTAATCTTTTAATTTTCAGAAGTACTAGAAACTTTCCATAGAGCTAGGAAATAGCTCTTTCTTTTTTACGTTTAAGAAATCTGAAAAATATGGCCTACTGGACCAGGGCTCCCTCACTTTCAGACTTCCATGGATGCATTTCCTTTGTCCACAAGCATTTGCCATAGATGCAGACAGACCGATTTGCAGCCCTTTTTGGGCAGGAGCATATAACCTATATTCAAGTGATTGTTCATGGTTTAGTAGCCAAAAATGTCATTAGGCAGAGAAACAATAATTCAGATTCAACACAAAAATATCAAAATAATGACACGAGACATCTACTCAGGAACATTTTGAAGCTTTTCATGAACAATTGCCTTTTTTAAAAAGCATTAACAATTCTCCAATGGTTAAATTGTAGTTACCTAGTTTCTAGAGACAAACCTTTTTTTCTAATCAATGCAAGTGTTCAGTCAAACTGTTGTGTGTTAAATACCTGAACAGTTGCTTATTGGCATCTTGGATTTCGTAACATGGACACAGTTGGACACATAGAAGCACCATGTTTGATCAATGTCTGACAAGAAAAAATGACATGTTAGACTTAAAAGCAGGTGTCAGCCTTTAGGCACACTGTTCTATAAAAGCATTAAGCTGAACCTAAAGCAACCATGTGCAGGTAAAGCAGGTAAAGATGCAATACAACTCCTGCTGTAGCATCAAATAATTAAGGAACAATAATATATTTAGAGCCCTACTTTATTTTCTGTAGCAATGCTGTGTTTTCTTTACAATCAGGGAAAAACATGAGGATCAGAAAAGTTTGCCGAACAATCCGCAAACAATAACTCCAACACAGCCAACCAACCCACCTACAGCAACTAAGCCAGCACTCCACATACCCCCACCAATATTTATAGAGAGACGGCAGCTCCGATCACACTTTGCTCGCACAAGCATGAAGCCAAAGACCCCACCCTGAAGATGACGAGTGGGACCTCGTCGAAACGTCACCAAGATACTCTCAATCTTACATGGGAAAAGACCTGAATACGCCAAGACCTGCATACCTATACCCGTGAAAATCTACAAAACATCTCTCTCTATATATCTATATATCTATATCTATATCTATATCTATATCTATATCTATATCTATATCTATATCTATATCTATATCTATATCTATCTATCTATCTATCTATCTATCTATCTATCATCTAGATAGATAGATAGATAGATAGATAGATAGATAGATAGATAGATAGATAGATAGATAGATAGATAGATAAGACAGTCAGACAGACATGCAGATAAACGTGCAGACAGAAATGAAGAGAGAGAGAGAGAGAGAGAGAGAGAGAGACAGACAGACAGACAGACAGACAGACAGACAGACAGACAGACAGACAGACAGAGACAGAGACAGAGAGAGAGAGATAGAGAGATTTTTTTATCCATAAGAATATTAACAGGCTGATACCTCATACTGCTTTTGGAAATCATTACAATGATTTTCAGTATTTAAGTCAGAATTAAAGGGATGCAATTTGAGATGTTGACTGTGGTATGTCAACTGAGATGTGAAGCACACTGGCAAGAGGCTTCCAGAGAAGCTCTAAGCAGGTCTTCCTATAAAACACCAAGGAGGTTCTACAAAGCTTGCGGTTCAGTAATGAGAAGAAATATAATCTCAGAGCTGTCAATTCAAACACATACACCAAGGAAATATGGTTAGAACGGGAGCAGAGTAGTAGATGAAAGGGAGGAAATGTTTAGTGGATGGGTTTGTGCATGCCTGTATGTCTTTCCCCACTTTGCAAGAGGAGCAGCAGCCTGTAGGCAAGCAGGTTTGAAGGAGGAACAGGGAGGGGCAACTGGCAATTTCTATTTACTGTTTTAGTGACATTTGATAGCAATAATGTTATTTCTATTGATCCTTACAGTGATATATTGAATGTTTTCACATCTATTTTGTACCAACATTTGTTCCATCTGCCCTACCTATGACTGAAGATTAGTATGAATTTTGGTGATTGCTTGTGTTAGTTGTATTACTATTAGCACACTAATTTGTTTCATGCAATGTTAGTGTATTTTATGTCAACCTTTTACTTTTGTTACTAATTATCAGTTTATATAGTCTTACCGTAAGTATTTTCTGGCCTAAAGGTTTTGATTTGATTTGATCCTTAGAGAATTGATGTCAACCATCTGCAAAGATGCCAGGGGAAGAGATTACTCAAACTCTTAGTTCTATCCCACTACCTATTTCTAGCCCTTTGATGGTTGGTTTTCCTGCTAATAGGTAACATTGGGTAAGAGAAAAAAGGCAACTGATACCTGCCCTTATCACTGCCCTGAAGATAATCTAAATTGCATTCTGTCTGGTGATAAGTTTTGAATTATCAAGTCAATGTACTGTATATACTGAGTAATAGAAGAGTTCTCCATACTGTGGAGACGATAGAACACAAATATCATTAGACAGCCCCTTTGTACTAAGTTGAAGGTCATAATCTGAAGAAGATATTTTCCAATATGCTATCAGATTTCTTCCAGTTTTATGTCACTTTGACAGCAACTATAATATACGGTACATATTTATTAATGTGATCAATAATATTAATCATATGCTGCCTTTCAGCGGCAGCTTGATTTTGCTGTGTTTTTGGATGAGAACATAAAACCTTCTGAAGTTAATTAATGAGTTCTTACAAACTCCCCTGAGGAAAAAAGCCGCAACTCAACCTCGTTTGCACCCTCAGGAGGACATGTCTTTCTTTACTCTGTATCAAACAAACATATAAGCAAAAGAAGGAGGCAAGCAATTCAATCTCTAAAATATTTGCATATGCAGAGTCCCTACCCCTGTACACAAAACCCAAGCAGGCAAGCTAATTCAGAAATAAGAAATCATACATCTTCTATTTTCCAGAAAGTGGTATCCCTCGGGGTGAAATGGAATATTTGTAAAGCAATGGTACAAAGAATTCTATTAGTTTTAAAGCAGCTATTTTAAATAAGCCAGCAAGTCAATGGGTCTAATATTTGACTAAACCAAAAAATATGCAATCAAGTCAATGGTTATGTATTGTTAAAATAGCTTAATTTTCTAAAATCACAAAAAAGAGAGTGCATTTTAATCTCTTTGGTAATTAAAAATATTTATAAAATGTTGACATTACTTTTTACTTATAAAAAAAGTAAAATGAATTATTATGCATAGATTTGAACCTGAAATTTGAAAATCATTGATGACAGCAACTTTTTTTTAAAAAAAAAGTTATTCGATTTGTAAAATAACATGTGCTAAGTAGGCAACTGGCCAATCCTTTAACTATTATTAGGAACAAGGCTTCTTGGAGCACTTCACAGTATTGACTACTGCCAGATTACAGGTTATTCAATAATCTTTGATTTGCCAATTGACCAATGTGTCAAATAAGGTCTAAAGTACTTTAGCATGAATAGGATCTGTCCAGAGTATTCTATGTAGAACTTTTCTTCAGTCAGGGCTTAGCTAGATGATATATCAGACAAGAGCAGATGTTGGTTACAAAAAAATAAGTGCACTATTCCAAGAGAGTTGAGGGAAAAGTTGCAAAAGTGGCAGCTGGATAGTCCCTCTTCCTACATTAGAAATTATTTTTCTCTATACATTTATAAAAGATATATTATTAAATATGAAAATTGGCATATTAAGTTGATGGACACACATATTTTTAAGTACCTTAGTCATAGTATCATAAATTGCCTGAAGATATTTCAGAGCTCTGTTCTCATTTCTTTTTAATTGCTTCCCACACCATTTAGAACAGCAGCTGATGTGATGGAATATAAACACTTAAAAAAAATAGTGGCAGAGAAACATCAGATAATGCTTGCTATACAGTATTCCTAAAGCCTTCAGATTCAGAGGTATATGATCTTAAAACTAGCAGCAAAACAGGGCAGGCAGGACTTATTGTAGCTATTGAAGTAGACTTAGGTAGATAGAACTCAACATGAAAATTGCTTGTTTATAGGAAAAAGAAGTAGAAAAACAAGTAGTCCCCTTAAAATAGACGTGTGGTTTTTATGTTTTTTAAATCTTACTGAACTATAAACTCAAATCTCTTAATGTTGCATATAGTTTTGGGATCCTGCTGGATCAGCCAAATGCCTTACTTGGTCCAGCATTTGGGATCTTGAAATGTCCAAAAAGTCTTTAAGTGGTGGCCCAGAAAATAAAACACTGTTCTTCTTGCTTTTTCCTTTCTGCTGTTCTTCTGGGACTAGTTAATAAAGAGAAGAATTATTACTACTACTACACAGCAATTCCAGGGCCTGTCCTCTTTTGAGCGTTCCTTAAGGACTTTCTTGCATGTTTTCAATGCATGGATTAAGCAGTAGTTCTTAAGACATCTGTCTCCATCCTTGAAAAATGAAGCTTACCCTACTCTATCATTCTCTGTTTCACACTGGCAAATATAAAGCAGAGGTGGAAAAATTAATTAAACTGATTGTCCCCACCATTTTTGTTATCTTTTTCAGCTCTACAGTATATTTTACCAGTATGACGCATAGAATGAAACAGTAGGGCAACCACATGAGAAGGAACAAGAAGGAGATTTATTTTTTTTTTTATGAAAATGAGGCTAGAGAAAGAGGTAACTGGATAAGAAAGGAGAAAAAATGAGAAGATTCCTAGGATGAGCCTTAGTTTTTCAAGGCTTGAAGGCTAGTCTTTAAGAAATCCTCAACAATTTTTCTTCCTTCCTTCCTTCCTTCCTTCCTTCCTTCCTTCCTTCCTTCCTTCCTTCTTCATTTTTTTAGTAAATGTGCAACCTCACCTGTGCATTATTAAATACAAATGGATAATTACAGTTTTTCAGTTTCCTTCCCAATGTTCCTCCCTTTTTTAACAACAAGCACCCATTGCATTGAAACCATTCGTCTTTTCCATTTATCAATCACTACCAGCTCAGATTGCATTAAAGTATATGTGAGGTTTATAGTGCCAGAAATAGGCTTAACTTTTAACTTGCTTACATTGAATTGCATCTGCCATACTGACGTCCATTCATGAAGCTGACAGAGATGGCTTTGGAGTTCTTAGCTCCAAATGTTATCATGAACATTTTCATTTCAACAGAATTCACCACCGTAGTACTTACTCTCGGTTCCAGTGCTCTTAATAATACATTGCTCCCTGAGGGGATATTTGGAAGAACTTTATAATTTGAAAATTGTGTACATTTTAAAGCTTTGTTTCATGTTTTTCAGATGCTTATTAATGTACAATAGAGTCTATCCTCAAATCCTATGGCTTCTGAATTTGTTCAGGGAACTTTATAATCTGCTTTATCACGCACTTTTGAAAGTCCAGCTCTATACTGAAAAATGAGAATTGATGTTTAGCATATTCTTGAGGGCAGCAACATTTCCCACCCTACTAGAGGATTTTTAAAAAAATCAGACGTAACCAGCTTTTTTGGATTTATAGGCACCTTTCAAATTTGCACACACAAGCACTCTCATACAATAGTTGCCATGGGAATTGCCTATTAACAAAAGGGCGGTAACAGTGGCCATGTTGAGTCAAACATTTTCATTTACCTGAAGACAAATTGGTCAGTATTTTTCTGCTTTCCTCTCTGGCCCCCACAATGTTTCTAATCTCCTTTGCTTACCTTTCTATTGTTTCTGAACAAATGCTGGCATATTTTTAAACAAGGACTAAGTTGTAGCAACCCATTTTTCATTTCTTAAGAAAGCCTAAGGGTTTTTTTATGTTATGCAGCATGCTTGCCTTCCTGTTTTCTTTTATTAAAAATTTAAAATACAGTGGGAGAAAGGAACCTGGTAAACACCAAAGGATGTATCTGTAGATACATAGCTATGTTCAGGCACTGTACTGTCTAACTATGTATATAATTATATTGTTGCCATTTATAACCCAACTTTTAAAAAAAGCTTTGTCCTAAATTGGCCCATAAAGTTCCCATCTTATCAACATTATACATTTTATTTATTACGTTGTTGGTGCATTCTACTTTATATCTTAACAGGTCTTCTGTAATGTACCTTAGGTTGATAAAGAGTGACTGTCTCAATTATATATTCTGCTAATCCTCCTTGTATGTGATTTGTCTGGGTAATATAACATTTCTTGGTGAAAGTTCATATCTTTATAAATTCTGTGGAAGCCTAAACCTAAGAATCTGCTAATGGTCTGAAATCCATTGCATTAAGTAACAAATATTTTTAAAATATTCAAATCATTGCTGGCTGGTAAATGAAGGGAAAAAATATTCTTGAAGCATTCAAGAATAGCCCTAATTTATCTTGCTATTTAAACTTCTTTTCTTTCCATCCAAACTAAAGAATTGCTAATTACAGTAATGCAGACTTAATTTATACTAATATAAATAACACCACACAGACTTCAGAACTGGCATTAGGACATTGTGCAATTTCTGACAAATACTATTTCAAAGAAAATATATAATAGCTTTTTGGGTTACCCTAATTTATAAGCCATTATGCCTTTGATTGGCATTTTGAAATGACCCATCTGTAGTTTCCATAACAAAAGGCAATGATGTAAACTTGCATGGAAAATATAGTGCCATCATTATAGTTTTCATGAAAACTCTGTCAAAAGTATTGATGTCTTTAAACGGACAACTGCTTTCTCTACTCTATCTCAAATTATATTACTTAAGTTAAATACTGAATATTGGGCTGTTCAACATGCGCCTTAATAATTTGAACTCCTGCAAACTGAGAGAAGCAAACTGGAAAAGGTGAGAGATTCTTGCAAAAGAAAAACCTGTTTCAAACTAACAAGCAACTAATAAAGGATAGCTCTGCTGCATTCCCACCACAGAATTGATCTGCTGCTGTTCTGAAGTAAACATTCCCCCCTTGTGAACCAATGGCATACAATTAGGAGACCAAGATCCAAAACAGAGCAACTAACAACACACAAAGTCCATCAAACACAAACATAGCTGTGAGCCTGTCCGTGTTGCTTGCTTGCTTTGGAATATGTATGAATGTTTTAAATAATTTTATTCCCCAAATTGGAGTGACCTTATATGAGACAATCAAAACTAGGGGAGGAGTAGCTAACCCAACCTATCTATCTTGCATCTGTTCATCTCTTGAGGGGCCTCAAGAGATTGGTGGTATGAAGGAGTATGCTTTTCTAAAGTTGCCTTAAGCACTTGTTTTCCTGCTAGCTCTTAGCTCTCTTCTGCATTTGTATAACACATATGTTATACCCTCTTTAAACAACTACTGGCTCAATTTAGCTGCTCATATTATCTCCACATAACATGCTGTATAACAGAGTTTTGCACCTAATATTAAAATTGCAGCAAGAAACTATTGAGATAATGGAAGTGGTCTTGACATATTTGCATCACTTTATTCATAATAATAATAATAATAATAATAATAATAATAATAATAATAATAATAATAATAAT